>NW_027186374.1:2239145-2319221 GCF_028583685.1 Petaurus breviceps papuanus | reverse complement strand
TATTGTAATATAATTAATATAATACAAATTATTGTCATGTTTGTAGCTAGGTAGCATTTTAATAATGCTTTAAAGTTTGCAAATCATTGTACAAATATTTCATTTTATCCTCACAACAAGCCCTAGGATGTAGATTCTGTTATTATGCTTATTTTAAAACTCAGGAAATTGAGGCAGACTAAGACAAAGTGACTTGCCCAGGGTCACACAACTAGCAAGTGTCAAAGGCTTCATTAGAACTGAGGTTTTCATGATTTCTAGTCTATCTCTATATTCCCCGTGCGATTTCATTGGTGGGAGTTTAGGATATACTCACCAGAGTTAAAAAAAATTAGAAAACATTATTAAATGCATACAATTAATTATAACATCAATTCAAACATTGCTGTCCTAACTTATGCCAGGGAGGCAAGTGTGCTTTCTTAAAGAAAATAAATTCTGTCTATTTCCAACATTTCTGGTAAAGTCTTGAATGAGGCTGTGCTCCAGTGAGGGGTCAAACCAGAGGTTATCTCAGACTGCTTTTAGCTTTGGCATTCTTTGCTCTGGCTTCAGCACTGACTCCCCAGGTGATCATGGATATTTAGCCTAGAGAAGAGAAGACGAGGAAGATTGGGAACGAAATGTTTTTTTTAGTGATTGATCTTGTTTAGGCTGATTGATCTTCACATATTACAAAAGGAATGTAGACTAGGGTTTAACTTTTTCTACTTGGCACCTGTGTGTGGAAATAGAAAAAATGGATGGAAGTTTAATAATAGCAATTTTGTGATCTTGGTGTTATCTGCTGTATGACAAGGAAAAGTGAGTACCAAACCTGGAGTCAGGATGAGCTGAGTTCATATCTGGATTCAGACATTTAAAGGTTGTGTAGCCATGGACAAGCCACTTAATCTCTCAGTACCTCACTTTCCTTATCTACAATATGGAGAAAATAACAGCACCTATCTCTGAAGGTCATTGTGAAAATAAAATATATTTATAAAACTTTTTCAAGTCTCAAAGTGATATATATGTGCCAACTATTATCATCAGTATCAGTTATAAAATGATAGTAAGAACCTACTATTCCTACCCTCTAAGTCTACTGGAAAGTTACAGTTCGATAAGGTACAGAAAGTGCTTGATAAACATGGGCTATGTTAAAATTAGTTTTTTTTTTTAATATAAAGTCAAGCTATCCTGGCTTAATAGTATAGAGGAAAGTAGTTGAACAATGTGAAGGAACATATCCTTTCCCAATCTGTAGTCATAAGCAGAAGATGCCAATGGCATTACAGGAAGTCCAATGCCAGCATGTTGGGACGCGGCATTCTCCATTAATTCCACTTAATTCAGTTAAATTTCACAAGCACTTAAAAGACAAGATGTCACCATATGTCAGTCTCTGTGCTGGGCACTAGGGAAACAAAAACAAGAATGAGCCAGCTCTGCCCCTCAAATAATTTAACTTCTATTATTGGGATATTTTATCAGCATGAGAGAAAAGCAATGATATGGTATACACATAATACATAGATGTTAATTAAGAGAGGCCATAGCAACTAAGCAAATCAATCAGGGCAAAAGTATCTGGTCAGAGATGGTGCTTAAGCTAATCATTAAAGGGGCTAAACCTTTCCAAGGGTCAGAGAAGAGAAAGGATTCAAGGAATCAGGACAACTTATTCTTAGATATCATGAACTAGATGTCCAGAAGTAATTGTCTTTCCCCTAAAACCTTCTTCTCTTCTGAACCTACCTACTGTTTAAAGCACTACTGTTCTCAAGATCAACCAAGTTTGCAACCTAAGTGTGTAATGCCATGCACAAGCAGCTTTCCAGAAGAATGCTACCATGAACATTTACAATTCTGATTATACAGTATAGTGAAAACTCTATTCCATAACAAATCAAAGCAAAACATTAAGAGTTAATCAAGGTACAGCATTCACAATGTTTCACCTTATCACAGAAAATCAAAATATAGCATTCACAACAACTTGTCACAGAAAATAGTCATATAGTTTTCACTATAATTGTCACAAAATTTTAAACAAAGAACAATCATTTAGTAACTCGAGCATTCAATCATCTCAATCATTCAATCATCCTTAAGGATGTTTACCTCCCGGAGGGACACAAAGTACAATAGTCAAACTTCTCCACTCATGGGGCACACTAAGTTATAAATCAGTCACTTATTGAGTCATCAACCCCTAAGTACAATAATTTAGTCAATCAATCATTCAGTCTACTCAATAATTCAATCATCCTTCATCATTCACTATTCAAATCATCAGAAAATGCACAAAGTCTCCACCCCTAGGTCACTAGTAAATTACAATTTCTCAGTCAGTACACAGTATCCAAGTAAAGTATTCTTTCAGCTTGACTCCAACTGGTTTCTTAGATTCCCTGGATCCCCTTCCATGGTCCCAGATCATACCTGGATTCACCAAACTGTCTCCTGGGGTCAAAGGCAAACAGCTCCCAGGTCCTTGTCCAGCTCTCCACGCACTTCCTGTTCCACACTGAAGCTCCCAGCATCCAATCCACCTTACATGCTTCACAGTCTGTTCCCTGGGAAATCAAGGCTTGACAAAACTAGCAACGGGTTCATACAAAGTTCCACCATCACAGATATGCTTCCTCAGTCTGAGGCAGCTCCAGGTGGTGCTCAGGGAATCATCAGCAGCCTTAGCATCTCTGGCTGGCCCTTGGATATGCTAGCAGAAGCTTCAAATGGCTCTCTGAATCAAAATCACTCCATCCAAGTTTTCAAAATCAAAATAATTTTCTCCAGCCTGGAGGGCCTTTTCACTTCAGCCTCCCTGGCAGCAGCCGCTTCTGCCTCCATGAAGCTTGCTCCAGGAAGATCTGTCTGACCCAGCAGGGACTTCACACATGGCATTAGCTTCTGTTTCAGCCATTTCTGTTTCAACCCATTCCTGTTAAGTCAGCAACAGGGATTCATACCTTCTGTTTCTTTAACAGAGGCTTGATTATTTACTAAGTGTTAAGTACCTCTCAGCTTAGCAATACAAAAGGAACTACAAATTTCATTACTATTAAAAGATGTGATCAATTCTTCCTTCTCATACTTTCTCTGTAGCTCATATCCTGGGATGTGGGTGGGGTTTAAGGAGGTCAAACACCTATGCTTTGAGGGCTTGTTGAACCCTTTTCAGGGATGCTCATCTACCTGACACTCACTTCTCACCTGTGAATCCAAGAAGCTGCATAGTAGACACACCCCAGGCAACCTTCTTGGCCAATGAGCTAAACCAGGTTGAGGGGAATTAATGGGTTTCTAACCCATTGGTGAGTTAGGGCAATGTCTAATCCAAGCATGTGAAAACTTCCCTGGCAGAATGGGTGAATGAGAACAATTTGTTCCAACTACCATAAAAATGGCTGAAGTAGGTACTTGAAAGCTTTATCAGATATCAAAGTTGCCAGGGCTATCCACTCTAGGCTGTACCATCACCAGTCATTTTGCCTTTTGTCTTGGGGCTAAACTTCATTTACTCTGGAAGACAGCATGAAGGTGACAATTTTGTGAAATTCAGTCTCGCTTAAATCCAATTCACACACAAGCCAAAACGTCACTCTGTGATGCCATTGTCCTCTACAAAAAAAGAAATACAAACAACACTCTTATATCCCCCTAATTGGCAAGTTTAGTAATTTACCTCATTACCCATTTCTGTTTCCTTTTTCCACAGTTATTGTGCTAATTCAGGTCCTTACTGATGCTTGAATTGTTTCATGTGTCTCCAGATGATCACCTGTCTCCAATTTCTCTTGTTATCTGGCACAGAGGATAGAGTGCAGGGCCTGGAGTGAGGAAGATCTGAGTTCAAATTCAGCCTCAGATACGTATTAACTGGGTGAGTCTAGGCAATTCACATAACCTTCAGTTTTCTCTTTATAAAATAAGCTTAAGAAAGAAATGGAAAACAAACCAAAATAGAAAAAAAAGAAAAAAAACACTACAATATCTTTGCCAAGAAAACCCCAAATTGAATCCCAAAGAGTTGGGCATGACTAAAATGGCTGAATGATAACCATCAATTTACCCACTTTACATATATTTTTTTACTTTAAAAAAAGTATTTATTTTTAGTTTTGAACATTCATTTCCAAAAGATTTTGAGTTACATTTTTCTCTCCCTGTCTTTCCCCTACCCCCACCCCAAAATAGCAAGCCTACTGAATACCCCTTCCCCCAATCTGTTCTCTCTTATATCCTCCCCCATTAGCACCCTAACTTTCTAGAAGGGCAAGATAGTGTTCCAAACCCCAGTACCAGTATATCTTATTTCCCAGTTGCTTGTAAAAAATCAGTTTTTAAACATTTGGTTTTTTTACATATTAAAATATATACATATAAATGTATATATATATATGCACATTTTATTTTATTTTTTTCTGTGTTTTTAATTCATTTTCTTTTTTAATGCATTATTAAATTCTGATTTACATCATCTGTTTCTACCAGATTTTGAGTTACAAATTTTCTCCCTATTTCTCCCCCACCCACCGCCCCAAAAAAGCAGTCCCACAGGATATCCCCTCCTCCAATCTGCTTTCTCCCACATTTTCCCCATATCCCTTTCCACTTTTCCAGTGGACCTCTATGTCTCAGTGCCTGCACATCCCATTTCCCAATTACATGAAAGATAGTATTAATAATAGTATATATGTGTGTATATATATATATATGTATACACACACACATACATATTTGAATATTTGATTTCAAAACTTTCAATTCTGGGAAGATATGCAGTTCAGTATAGATTGCACATGTGTGACTATTGTAAAACAATAACATAGTAGATACATTGTAAAAGACTGATAACACTTCCCTAGCTCCCATCCTACCTCCCATCTGCTCTACTCTCCATTTTGATCCTATCTATTATCAAAAGTGAGTGCTTCCAACCCCCCACTCTCCAATCTACCCTCCCTTCTATCATACCCCCTCTCATCCCCTTCCCCCCCTATTCTCCTGGAGGGTGAGATACCCTATTTAGTATGTATTTCACTCCCTCCTCAAGCCAAATTCACTGTGAATAAGGTTGAACCATTCCCTTTTGCCTTCCTATTCTTCCCCTCCATTGTAACCATTTTCCCATTCCTCGTCTGTATGAGATAGTTTACCCCAATCTGTCTCCCCCCATCTCCTCTCATTATATTCCTCTCACCTCTCAATTTCATCTTTTAAGTATCATTCCTTCCTGTTAAATTGGACCTGTGCCCTCTATCTATGTATACCTGTAAACATATATACACACATTCACATATGTATTCATATTCCCACAAACCCTCATATATATATGTGTGTGTGTGTGTGTGTGTGTGTATTTCTAATCCCTTCAAATACTGAGAAAAGTTTCATAAGTTACAATTATTGTTTTTCCATGTAGGAATGTTAATATTTCAACTTTGATAAGTACCTTATAATTTCTTTTTCATGTTTACCTTCTCATGCTTCTCTTGCTTCTTGTATCTGAATGTCAAATTTTCTATTCAGCTCTGGTTTTTTCAGCAAGAATGCTTGAAAGTCCTGTATTTCACTGAATGACCATGTTTTCCCCTGAAACATGATACTCAGTTTTGCTGAGTAGGTGACTTGGATTTAATCCCAGCTCCTTTGCCCTCCAGAATATCATATTCCAAGCCCTTCAATCCCTCAGTGTAGAAGCTTCCAGATCCTGGGTTAACCTGATTGTGCTTCCACAATATCCAAATTGTTTCTCCCTGGCTGCTTGTAATATTTTCTCCTTAATCTGGGAATTCCGGAACTTGGCTATAATATTCCTAGGAGTTTTCTTTTTGAGATCTTTTTCAGGAGGTGATCGGTGGATTCTTTCAACCTCTATATTTTGCCCTCTGGTACTAAAACATCAGGGCAGTTTTCTTTGAGAACTTCCTGGAGGATGATTTCTAGGTTCTTACTTTGGTCATGGCTTTCAGGCTGTCCAATAATTTTTAGAGTATCTCTCCTGGATCTATTTTCCAGGTCAGTGGTTTTTTCCCATGAGATATTTCACATTACTTTCTATTCTTTCATTTGTTTGGATCTGTTTAACAGCATCTTGATTTCTCATAAAGTCATTAGCTTCCATTTGCTCCAATCTAATTCTGAAGCAATGATTCTCCTCAGTGAGTTTTTGAGATTCTTTTTCCATCAGGCAAATTCGGCTTTTAAGGCATTCTTCTCCTCATTGCCTTTTTGGGCCTCCTTTGCCATTTGAGTCAGTCTGTTTTTTAAGCTGTTATTTTCCTCAGTCAGGCTGTTGAGTCTCATTTCATCATTTTCTTGCATTGTTCTCATTTCTCTTCCCAATTTTTCCTCCACTTCTCTTATTTAGTTTTCAAAATCTTTCTTAAGGTCCTCTATGGCTTGTAACCAGCTTGTATTTTCCTTTGAAGATTTTGGTGTAGGAGTTCTGACTTCACTGCTTTCCTCATGTTCCATGCTTTGTTCTTTTTTGTCCCCAAATTTGGAGTGTATTGTTGGAATCTTCTGTCTACTTTGTTTCCTTTGCCTGCTCATTTTGCCAGTCAATTACTTGACTTATGGGCTTTTTGCCACAGGAGGACTCTGCCACCAGACAGGGGAGCTTTAGTCTGAAACGCTGAGGTTTTCTCAGCTGCTGGAGGTATTAGATGGGTGCCCTCTCTGAGGTCTCCACATGCTCTGGCAAGCTGGACACACATGAGGACCTCCACCCTAGACTGCAATCCGGATCCAAGAAGGATAAAGCAAGAGCGATTACCCCTCAGACTGGTACTTGGTCCCTCTACACTATGAGGGCCAAGAGCTGAAGCCGCCACGTGGCGATGACTGGCTGTGCCAGCATCTCTGTGGCTTCTCACCCCGGGGGTAAAAGCCAGGCACTCCTAATTACTGTTCCCAAAGTCCAGACTGTAGGGACCTCTCACTTTGTCCTTTGTGTCTATGTGTTGATAAATCTGGAAACAGCCACAGCTGCTGCTGATCTGGACTCCCTCTGGCAAGTGGCTGGTCAGGCCCACCCTGGGGCTAAAGCCTCAGCATGGGGCTGGGCTCTGCTGGGAGAGCACTGTGCTGGATTACTGCCTGTCTCCTTGGTGGGAGGTTAGCTTCTCTGTGTCATTTTGTGGGTTCTGCATCTCCAATGTTTGTTCAGAGTCCTCTTTTTACATGGATTGGGCAGGGTGTAAACCGAAGCTGGGGGGAGGTCATGTTTCTACTCTAAACAATTGCTTTTAAAACTTTCAGTTCCAATTTTTTTTTTCCCTTTCTTCTCTCCTTACCCACCCCGACTAGGAAGATAAGCAATTCAATATAGATGTTCTATGTGTTGTTAAAAAATAATTTCCATAGTAGTTACATTGTGAAAGACTAACTATATTTTCCTCATTCCTATCCCATCCCCCATTTATTCTATTTTCTCCTTTGACCCTATCCCTTTTCAAAACCATTTGCTTCTAACTACCTTCTTCCCTAATCGGCCCTCCCTTCTATCCTCCCCTCTCTTATCCCCTAGCCCCCCATTGTCCTGTAGGGTAAGATACCCAATTGAGTGGGTATGTTGTTCCCTCCTTGGGCAAAATTTGGTGCGAGTAAGGTTGTCCTATTCCTTTTCACCTTCTTACTCTTCCCCTCCATTGTAACAGTTTTCTCTTGCCTCTTTCATATAAGATAATTTATCCTAATCTATCGCTCCCTTTCTTCTTCTCCCAATAAATTCCTTACTCACCTCTTAATTGTATTTTTTTCATATCATCCCTTCTTATTCAACTCATCCTGTGCCCTCTGTCTAAGCATACATGAAAATACAAATGCCCAAACTCACATAATATATTTATGTACACATTCATATATACATACATATTCCCTTTAGCTAAACTCATACCGAAAAAAAAGCCTTATGAGTTAAATTATCACTTTTCCATGTAGAAATGTAAGTAGTGAAACTTTAATAAGCTCTGTATGATTTATTTTTCCTGTTTACCTTGTCATGCTTCTCTTACTTCTTGTATTTCAAAGTCAAATTTTCTGTTCGGCTCTGATTTTTTCATCAAAAATCCTTGATATCACTCTATTTCATTGAATGACCATATTTTTCCCTTTACCATTATACTCAGTTTTGTTGGGTAGGTGATTCTTGGTTTTAGTCCTATCTCCTTTGACCTCTGGAATATCATTTTCCAAGATCTTTGATGCCTTAAGGTAGAAGCTGCTAGGTCTTGTGTTAACCTGATTGTGTTTCCACAATACCCAAATTGTTTCTTCCTGACTGCTTGCAGTACTTTTTTCTTAATCTGGCAAATCTGGAATTTGGCTATAATAATTTCTAAGAGTTTAATTTTGGGGATCTTTTTAAAAGGTAATCAGTGAATTTTTTTTTCAATTTCTACTTTGCCCTCTAGGTGTAGAATATCATGGCAATTTTGCTTGATAATTTCTTGAAAGATGGTATCTAGACACTTTTTTTTTATCATGGCTTTCAGGTAGACCAATGATTTTTTAAATTTTCTCTCCTGAATCTATTTTACAAGTCCATGGTTTTTCCAATGAGGTATTTAACATTGCTTTCTATTTTTTCATTTATTTGGATCTGTTTTATAGTATCTTCATTTGTCATAAAGTCATTACCTTCCATTAGCTGTAATCTAATTTAGAAGGAGTTATTCTCTTCAGTGACTTTTTGAAATTCCTTCTCCCTCTGGAAAATTCATAAGGCATTTTTTTATAAGGCATTCTTCTCATTGTTTTTTTGAGGGGGCCTCTTTTGCCATTTGAGTTAGTCTATTTTTTTGCGGTGTTATTTTCTTCGTGTATTTTTGGGTCTCCTTTAGCAAGTTGTTGACTCATTTTTCATGATTTTCTTGCATCATTCTCATTTCTCTTCTCAATTTTTCCTCCACTTCTATTACTTGATTTTCAAAATCCTTCTTGAGCTTCTCCATGGCCTGTAAGGAATAGATATTTTTCTTGGAGCCTTTTGATGCAGGAGTTCTGACTTCTCTGTCTTCCTCCAGCTCCATGCCTTGATCCTGTTGTCCCCATAAAGGGATTCTATTGTCTGTTTGTGCTTCCTCATATTGGCAGCTGAATACTGATTTTTGAGCTCTTTGCCATGGTAGATATCTGCTTCCAGAATGGAGAGAGCTTTGTCCAAAATAGCTGGGGATTTTGCAGCTACCAGAGCTATTAGGTGGGCATACTCTCTACAATCCCCACATGCTCTGGCTCACTGGTCAAACAACCTTGGACCAGTGGCAAAGACTGCAATCCAGATCCAAGCAGGCAAAGCAAAAGAGATTATGCTCTGAATGGTAGCTTGGTCCCCTACAGACTACAGGCCAGGAACTCTAAAGCAGCCCTGGCACAGTGGCTGCAGCCACCGCACCTCCACTGCTTCTTGCTCAGAGGGCAGCAGGCATCCAGGCCTCCCCCTGTTCCTCAATGAAGTTCCACACTTACCTTTTACTCTGTCTTTGGCATTTGTGGATTGAGAATTCTGGACACAACTGCAGCTGCTTGTGATTTTCTCTCCTGTATTTGCTCCAGCCACAGCTGCTTGTCTGGGCTGCCTTGCAGCTAAAACCCAGCTCAGTTGGGACTGCGCTCTGCTCCCAGCATACTGCAATAGACCCTTCCTGCTGGCCAGCTGACCTTCCTTCAACAGGAAATTTATTTCTCACCATCACTTTGTGGGTTCTGTAGCCTTAAAGTTTGTTTAGAGTCATTTTTACATGTATTGGGGGAGGTGGAACCAGGGACACATGGAAGTCCTGTTTTTATTCAGCCATCTTGGCTCAGTCCACTTCAAAAATTTTAAATTGTCATTCTGAAATGGTGCCCCTCCCCTGCTAAAAAAAAGTTCTGGTGTCTCTCACCTACAGTATTAAATTGAAAATCCTATGTATGGTATTTAAAGTTCTGAATATTTGGCTGCAACCTACCTGTCCAAGATTAATGCAAATTGCCCTTGTCAATACTTTCTATTTTCCAGAAAGAAAGAAAAGAAATGCCTTATTTCCTTTGACCCGCACAGAACATTTCATGTCCTGACTCCATATTTTTGCATGGGCTGGTCATACTAGATTACTGTTGCAAACATTATGGCAACACTAGATCTGCAGTAATGGGCTTACCATTTACAATGACTTGAGACTTCAGGCTAGATTGGAGTCTCCACTGCCTGTACTGAGAAGAAAAGTAATAAGAACAATAAAAGACAAACTAAATCAAATGAAAAAAGTCAAAACCCAAGTGCCTTTTTCCAGAGTCACATGGCGATGGGTGGAGGCTAGAAAGAGCATCTGAGATCTGTCCTTATCTCACATTCTCCTTAACTTATGAGTGACGGTATTGCCTCACTGTCTCCCCTGAGCACAGTACAGTCTCTGGCTGGCGCTGAAGACTGTGTAGCCAATAAAAATACTGCTCTCAAGGGCATGGCGGATCAGTGCCATTGCTACATAGTCATTTAAAAAGGTTGCAAGAATCCAGGTAGAGGATGTAATCTTAGCAAATTAATAGTGATTCTACATGTGTGCTAAAGCCCCACCTCACATGTAAAACATGTGCAGAAGAGATGGAAGGTGATTCTAGAGGGGAAATAACCAGCCTTTGAATGAGAAGAAAAGACATCCTAAAGAAGGTGGATGTGGAGTTGAGTCTTGAAGGAAGTTAAGTGCTCTGAGAAGTGGAGGTGAGGAAGCCCATTTTAAGCAAGGAGAATTTATGGCAAAGCCATGGAAATGGAAGATGAATAATGTGTGTGAGCAACAATCAGATTTGTATTTCTTTATCCAAGGGAGAGAAGAAAATTAAAAAAAAAACACTGTCAAGGTTGGAGTGGGACATAGTGTCCCACTTAAAGGCTTTGAAATTCAAACAGATGATTTGATATTTGCTCCTGGGGTAATAGGGAGTCACTGGAATTTCATGAGTAGGGAAGTAACATGATCAAGCTTGTACTTTAGAAAGATAACTTTGGCAGCTGACTGGAGGAAGACTAGAGTTAGGGGAGACTTGACCAGGCAGATCCACCAGCAGGCTATTGCAATAATTAAGGGATAAGTTGATGAGGGCCTTCACCAATGAGGTAGGTGTGAGTGCAGGAAAGTGATTGATGTGAGATTTTGTGGATGTAAAAATGACATAATTTCACACCACATTGGATATGGGGGTGATGGGGAGTGAGGAGCTAAGCATGTCACCAAAACTTGGAAATGTAGTGACAGGAAAGATGGTTAGATGCTCAATATCAGTAGCGAAGTTAGAAAAATCATTGACTCCATGCCCCCAACTTGCAATCAGAAATATCGTAGTCCATGCAAATGAGCTGTGGGGAATTAATGAAGCCATAAAACCAGTTCTTATCATTTAGAATTATTAGAATTTTAATGATAAAGCATTATATTCCACCATTGTGTCTTGAGATCAAGGATATAAATTTCTTCCTCCAGAACTAAAAATAAAATAAAGGCAATCATTTCAAAGGAATTGAAATGTGTTCTTGTCAAATAGCCCCATCACAATCGATTGTTTTCAAATGAGGCATAAAATCCAGCTGACTTAGAGTCAAAGAAATCAAGAACATCATAACTTGAAGTAAAATTAGAAAATAAAATATAGTGATGCTGGTCTGGGATGAGGCTTAGAACATAGAATGACAAAACAGTCACAGGGAGGAAGGAGGGAGGAGACAAGAAGGAGGAGAGAGCCTCAGATCAGAAAACAGAATTACTAGTGTGTTTATATAACAATTTATATTGTTTATATATAACAATATTTATAATTTTGTAAAATACTTGTCATTTTTACTGTATGATGGATGATGGGTCCTACTTTGCCAGAGAAGCCCCCGGTGAGTATTCATCCCCTAAAAGGGCATCCTGTCCCCTCCATTATAGCCATCATTTAAATTGCCTTAGGGATTTTAGAAAAAAATATGGTATCTAATCATTCCTCCTAAGGACAAGTGGAAAATTGAATATCTCACTGGCATCTAATGGGTTGAAACACATATCTCCTGTTTTATTCTATTTTTTCACTTTTTGATATGCTTATAAACTTTTTCCTTTAAAGCTGAAATAGTCAGCAGACAGACAGCCCATTACACAGACTACTAAAGAGTAATGGGTCGCCATGGTTTTAGGTGAAGATCAACATCTATGCTCATAAATACCAAAGCAAGCAAGGGCAGAGAAGGCCATGTGGAATATTGATATTCAGCCTGGGAATTGTAGGATTGACAATACTCCTTAACCCCCTGCCTTTACCTCCATTCCTGGCACTGAGGTTCACATCTGTCACTTGGTCATTATGACTTGACCATTCTCCTCTTGTTTTGATCCTACCCTCCCCTTATGACTGCCCTTTTCATAGTCTGTCAAGTAGTATTGACAGCTCCCAGAGTGGGGTTAAACATCTCTCAGTCATTTCTTAAGCTGGATAACCTAGAGAAAAGATCTTTCCTTTCTCTGTGCCTGCTTCAATTGATCTAAAATTGGGGTGATAGCTGATGGTCCTCCCTCATGTATTGTTGGAGGGATTAAATATGATCAGATGTATAAAATATTCTTTAACCAAAAAGCATGAGCTCTTTTCTCTAAGGGTTGAATGGAAAGAATCTCCAGTCCTTTCATGATGTTCCTCTCGCCCACTTAATTCTATCACACACATAAATTTGGAGTTGGAAGGGACCATAGGAACTATGTAGTCATAAAATAAAAATGAAAACAAATACATAGACAACAAGATTAAAAAAAAAACCTTTTATTATATTCTTGTCAGAGAATGACCTAACCTTTCCTTAAATAGTTCTAAGAAGGGAAAATCTATAGTCCACTGAAGTATCTCATATTATTCTAAGAAAACTTGAGTTATTAGGAAGTTTCTCCTCTATTACAGGAAAAACTGTTAGATATTTTCTATTCTTCCTCAATGCCTCACTCAACATGCTATAGCCCACTCCCACCCCAGTAGTTGATGTTACTTCTTACTGTACAAAATATATAGAGAATATTGTAGGCTCCTTTGAGGTTCACCTTCCACTTTTATAATTATTCTTCCTAAAATACAGATCTAACTATTTAATAATAATAATAATAATATTTAGCAGTTATGTAGTGCTTCAAGTTTGTCAACCATTTTACATGCATTATAACTTGATCTTCACAATAACTCTTTGAAGCATATGATATTGTTATCCCTATTTTATAGATGAGGAAACAGATAAAAAAGGTATTAAATCATGTATCCAAGATCACACATTTAGGAAGAACTTGATGGCGGATTCAAACTCAGAACCTTCTGACTCCAAGAGGCACTTTCTATCGACTTGTACCACCGAGTTGCCTCTAACAATATCAGACCCTTCGCAAAAATCTCCACTGATTCCCTATTGCTAGTAGATTAGAATAAAAACTACTTGAATTTTTAGCATGGAGAATTCAATCAGCTACAATCCTAACCAATCATTTTAATCTTAGTTTATTGTGTTCCCCTTCACATCCCTTCTTAAGGGGTTAATCAAATCAAATTTTCTCATTCTGTCTTCCGTAATCATTTAATCTATCTAGGACACTTGCTATAGTTTTTTTTTTTAATGTGATATTCTACATCATACATTTTAAGATTCTCCACTCCTAGCAAGCATTGAGATTACCTTCTACTTCCTTTACTTAGTTCAACAAGTTGAGTAAGGAACAGCACCTCCCAGAACCTCTCCAAGATTCTGAATATACAAAATAAAAAGTCATTATGTTCCTGCTTTTTAGTGGTATGAAGGTTTCTGTTCCTAGTCAAGTAAACATAAATTATATTCCAGGAACATAATGCAATTTGAAAGAGCAGACAACATTAGCAACGATGGATACTAGAAAAGGCCTCATGAAGATTGTGTCTATAGCTGGACGTGAATAGGACCTGTAGATTTTAAGAGATGGAAATCAGAGGGACAGTGAAGAAGTCAGTCATTCAACAAGTATTTATTATGTTGATCTCTGCAAAGGCACAAACCGTTGTGGAAAGGAACTTTTAGGCCACTTTGAAAGTGATAGAAAATCCAATCAAGACTAATAGTACATCCCAAGACTAAGAAGTTAGATGAGAGCTAAATAATGGCAGACTTTGAGTCCAAAACTGAGGATCTGTATGTTTTCTCTTTCGTATTTTTTTTTCTTTTTGGAGAGGGGCAAGGCAGTGCAATTGGGGTTAAGTTACTTTCCCAAGGTCACATGGATGTAAGTGTTAAGTTTCTGAGGGCAGATTTGAACTCAGATCCTCCTGACTCCAGGACCTGTACTCTTTTTACTGTGCCACCTAGCTACCTCACTTTAATGTTATCTATTAGGCAATAACAAACCAGAAGAGACTTTTGAGGAGGTGCATGGCAAATACCTACATGCAAATCACTTCTCTTTGAGCCTTGCTTTCTGCATGTTAAAAATGAGCATATTCATCCTTTCATTGATTATGTCACATGCTTATTCTTTTGAAAAATCTTTAAAAAATAACGAGACTTAATTTCTGCTTACCTTGATATAGAGAATCCGCAAATGGGGAAACTCCCTTTATCTCCTCAGCTTGGCACCTGTTCTGCAAATTATAGGCTTTGAGAGTTGCATGGGGCACTAAAAGACTAATTTATTTGTCCAGGATCACACAGTCAGTGTGTGTCAAGGAAAGGAGCTGGGCCCAGGTCTTTCTTACTTTGAGAATAATTCTTTATCCACTATGTCATAGTTGGTTGCCTTTCAATACATGTTGAACTATTTAATAATAGTTAATACCATTATTACTGGTCACAGTATTGATCTTATTATTTACCCTCCATTACCCTGTCCCTCTGATTGATGCCACACTTTTTTTTGGATGTCTTGGTTTGATGGTCAGTTTCCTGTTCTCTGGATCACTACTATTGTTTCTTCTCATCACAGATGACAAAGATCCTCTAATGGGTGCCTTGGCCACTTGAGAACTTTCTTGGCACTGGTTCATTGTTCATGCTCTGGGTCTGCCATTTTGACTTCCTCCAGTCTATAGCCAATCTACTCTAAAATCTAGCCTCTTGAAAAATAATGATTTTGATCATCATATGGCCCAAGAAGACTCCGCTGTTTTATGAACCATTTCTTAAGGGTTCATGCTTCATATCCATTGCCCAAGACACCCCACAAACATATTTTATCTTTGGAGAATTGAATGATTTAGACAATGGTACAAGGTACCTCATGGAGGGAGACTAGATCTGTGATTCCAGGGTTATGAGAAATTCCCACATGAGGAACCTTCCTCTACCAGTGCAACTCAGCAACTTCACTGAAACTTAAAGTAGTGTCTTGTTAAAGCATTATCTGTTCTTTGTTAAGCTGATTCATTTAATTTTTTTGCAGTTGACAAAAGGAGGATTGTCCAAGGTTATACAAAGGTATCTCTGTCTGATGCTAAGTAGCTGAGATCCATGTTTGGGATGGAAGGTTTGAGCTGCGAAGGATTTCAGAGGAAAGGTATGTGTTATAGGCAAAGTAATTTGGAACATTCATTAATTTTATCATATTTTATGCAAAAAAATGCCCATATACTCTATGTGCCTGTAATTCCTCTCTATATCTAATATCTGCCTTAGGATCTAAGAACATGTATCAGAGGGCAAAAATCTAAAAGCAATTTCAGAAGTGGCAAAGTAGGAACAGGACTTCTGTGGGGCTCTGGCTCCCACCTCCTCCAATTCATGTAAAAGGTGACTATGAACAAACTTTGGAGCTACAGAACAGAGAAAATGACACAGAGAGCTAACTTCCTGTTGAGGACAGGACAGCAGGCTGGCAGGCAGCGGCTGGCAAAACACTCTGGGAGCCGACCCCAGCTCTGCTCAAGCAGGAGTTTTTAACCGAAGAGTGGGCCTGAGCAGTTGCCAGCTGGAGGAACTTCAAATCACCAGCAACTTTGGGGGTTTCCAGAATTATCAACCTATAGATGCTAAGGACAAAGTGAGAGGTCAGTGCAGTGTGGACTTTGGGATCCAGTACTTCAGGAGTGTGGTTGGCCTTTATCCCCTGGAGGGATAAGCTGCTGAGACTCCATAGGCCTGCACCTGCCCCCTGGCCTGAAGGTTGTAGGGGGACCAAGAAACTAGTTTGAGGGGTAATCGATCTTACTTTAACCTGCTTGGATCTGGATTGAGATGTAGGGTGGAGGTCTTGGGGTGTGCAACCAATTTGACAGAAAGTGTGGAGGCTTCAGAGAGGACACCCAACTAATACCTTCAGCAGATGAGAAAACCCCAAAAATTGGGATGAAGCTCCCCTTTCTGTTGGCCAAGTCCTACTGTGACAAAGAGCCCAAAAGTCAAGTAATTGAGTGGCAACATGAGAAGGCAAAGGAAGCAAAGCCAACAGAGCAACCCAACTTTGCACTCTGATTTTGGGGACAAAAAGAATCAAAACATGGAAAAGAAGGAAGACAGTACAATCATAACTCCTTCACCAAAAGCTTCCAAGAAAAATATGAGCTGGTTACAGGCCATAGAGGACCTTAAGATGCATTATGAAAACCAAATAAGATAAGTGTAGGAAAAATTTGGAAGACAAATAATAAGAACGATGCAAGAAAATTATGAAATGAGAATCAACAACCTGACTGAAGAAAATTACACCTTAAAAATATAACTCAAATGGCAAAAGAGGCTCAAAAAGGCAATGGGGAAAAGAATGCCTTAAAAAGCCAAATTTGCCAGATGGAAAAAGAATCTCAAAAGCTCACTGAAGAGAATTACTACTTCAGAATTAGACTGGAGCAAATGGAAGCTAGTGACTTAATGAGAAATCAAGATACTCTTAAACAAATACAAACAAATGAAAAAATAGAAGGCAATGTGAAATATCTCATTGGTTAAAACACTGACTTGGAAAAAAGGTCTAGGAAAGATAACTTAAAAAATATTGTACTACCTGAAAGCTGTGATCAAAAAAAGAACATAGAAATCATTCTTCATGTAATTCTCAAGGAAAATTGCCCTGATATTTCAGAACCAGAGGGCAAAATACAGATTGAAAGAATCCATTAATCACCTCCTGAAAAAGATCCCAAAAGAAAACTCCTAGGAAAATCATAGCCACGTTGTGGACTTCCCAGATCAAGGAGAAAATATTACAGGCAACCAGAAAGAAACAATTTGAATATTGTAGAAACAAAATCAGGATAACACAGGATCTTACAGCTTCTACACTGAGGGATTGAAGGGCTCCGTATATAATAATTCTGGAGGTCAAAGGAGCAGGGATTAAAATCCACAAATCACCTACCAGCAAAACTGAGTATCATGTTGTAGGGAAAAATATAGTCATTTAGTGCAATAGAGGACTTTCAAGCATTCTTGATGAAAAAATCAGAGTTGAATAGAAAATTTCACATTCAGATACAAGAAGCAAGAGAAGCATGAGATGGTAAACAGGGAAAAGAAATCATAAGGAACTTATCAAAGCTGAACTATGTCCATCCCTACAAGGAAACACTATAATTGTAGCTTGTGAAAATTCTGTCAATATGAGAATTGTTGAAGGGAATAGATATGTGTATTTATGTATCTATATCTCTATATACACACACACATACATAAATATGTCTATATGGGAGGGTATATGGCATTTGACAACATATGTGAATGTGTATATATATGTTTACAGTTGTATATAGATAGAGGGCACAGAACCTATTTAATAGGAAGGGATGATACTTAAAAGTTGAAATTAAGAGGTGAGAGAAGAATATAATGAGAGCAGATGGTGAGAGACAGAATGGGGTAAAATATCTCATAGAAGAAGAGGCAAGGGGAAATGATCACAATGGAAGGGAAGAACAGGAAGGAAAAAGGGAATGGGTAAACCTTATTCTCATTGAATTTGGCTTAGGGAGGGAATGACATACACACTAAATGAGGTTTCTCACCTTATAAGAGAGTAGGGGGGAAGGGGTGAGAGATGGGATGATGGAATGGATGGCAGGTTGGGGGGGGGAAGTTGGTAGCACCCACTTTTGATAAGGGCCAGGAACAAAGTAGAGAATAGAACAAGTGGGGGTGGGATAGGATGGAGGGAAATATAGTCAGTCTTTTATAGTATATCCACCTTGGAAATGTTTTTCATAGTTACATCTGTACAACCTATATTTAATTGCTTAACTAGCCACTAAGGGTGGGTGACAAGGGAAGATGGGAATGAATATTGGATTCAAAACTGTTAAATCAAAGGTTTTAAAATATATATGTGTGTGTATGCATATATATGTGTGTGTGCATATATATGTATATATATAGTTATTAATATTATTTTACATATATAACTTAAAAATAACAGGTTCTGGGTAGATAGAGATTCACCATGCCCTACTGTAAAGTCAGAGGGTTTATGGGAGAAGATATGGGAGAGAGAAAATTGGAGGAGGGTATATCCAGTGGGATCACTATTTTGCGGTGGTGGTAGGGGAAAAATGGGGAGAAAATTTGTAACTCAAAATCTTACCGAAATCAATGATGTAAACTAGAAGTTAATAAAGCATTTGATTAAAAAAAAGTAATTTTCTTGAACTCTCTGAATATGTGTATTCTCTTAGAAATATATTCACAACTTCTCTCCCTAGATTTCTCTTACATCACTTATCAAAAAAAAAAAAAAACAAACAACAAAATAAACAAAACCCTAACCCAGAATCTTTTGGGCACTGAGGAGATGTAATAGATAAAGTGGAAGGCCTGGAGTCATGAAGACCTGAGTTAAAATCTCGCCTCGGACATTACTACCTATGTGACCCTGATCAAGTCACTTAACCCTGTTTACCTCAGTTTCCTCACCTGTAAAATTGTGCTGGAGAAGTAAGTGGCAAACCGCCACTGTCTTTGCTAAACAAACCCCAAATGGGGTCACCAGGACTCACACATGAGCAAAATAACTGAACAAAAGGGTTCTTCAAATAAAAGTGTGTGTTCTTTCAGGATGATGGAGCAAAGATTTCAGGTCTGGGATTAGATATACTAAATCATTTCTCAAGTTCCTTACAACTTTGACACAACAGGAGATCAGAGGCCTGACTTTGGTTTCTCTCAAATGTCTACCAGTGGCAACATTGGGGCACTTTTCTGCACTTATTTCCTCTTCTTTGAAATAAGTATAACAATATGTTACCAACCTCTCAGCATTTTTTTTTTTGAGGAAATTACTGTCTGAAAGTAAAGATATTAGACTCATGAGCTTAGAACTGGCAAAGATTTTAGAAATCATAGAATATAACCCTGCACTATTATAGAGGAATAAACTGGGACCCAGAGAACTTTAGTGATTTGCCCACTGTTACATAATGAATAAGTGGCAAAGCCAGGTTTTAGACCAGCTTTTAGCCCATATCTAGTGCTACCTCCATTTCCCCAGGTTTCTTGCTTGGAGGCTAGGGGCCTGAATCTTCTAGTCCAGAAGCACTTACCCCAGGCCTCTGGGGCCATTTTGTTTGATGGAATTGACCACAGGGATCATTCATCATGTATCAGGTGCTGACTGGTAGAACCACTTATTGTTCCCCCAGAGGCATACCTCAGACATTTGTACCACTTGGCCAACCTAGAATCATTCAGCCTTTTCAAGGTATTTAAAAAAAATGTATGGGATAGAATGTAACAGAATCTGACAGGATATAATGTAATCTTATTATGAAAAATACACATGCATTTGGAGTCATAAAAATACATTGTTGGGATTCAATTACATACTAGTCTCAGGCATGTTTATGTTCAAGTTGGTCAATCTATTCTGGACAGTTTGACACCTCTGATTTGCCCCATTAACTATTGTCTTAAACATGAAAAATCCCATGTCATAATGGTTAAGGATGAGATGGTACTTTCATTACAAGCTCTGATTTCAAATCATTTACAATGTTCATTCTCCTGTTTGATGATTCTACCATGCCCCATTATGGGTGAGAAGAAAGAAATGGATTGCAGCAATACAGAACTAATTCTGTCAGAGAGGGAGGGAGGGAGAGGAGAGAGAGGGAGAAAGAAATACAGAGAGATGGGGAGAGAGAGAGAGAGAGAGAGAGAGAGAGAGAGAGAGAGAGAGAGACAGACAGACAGAGAGACAGACAAAGAGACAGACAGAGAGACAGAGACAGAGAGAGAGAGATACAGAGAGAGAGAGAGAGAGAAACAGAGAGAAAGAAAAACAAAAACAGAGAGAGAGAAAAACAGAAACAGATTCAGACAGAGGCAAAGAGACAGACAAAGACAAAGATAGACAGAACTGTTGGATAAAAACAGAAACATAGAAATAGAGCTAGTGAGAGAAAGAAAGAAAGAAGCAGAAACAATGAAAATTCCATAGAGAGCATAAACAGACAAAAAGGGAGAGACAGTTGGTGGGGGGTGGGGTGACAGAGAATGAGAAAGACAGAGAAATAGAAAAAAGAAGAGAGACAGACAGACAGACAGACAGAGAGAGAGAGAGAGAGAGATGATGATGATGATGATGATGATGATGATGATGATGATGATGATGATGATGGTAGACAGAGGGAAAGAGACAGAGAGACAGAAAAAGATACTGAGATAGACAGACAGAGACAGAAAAAAGAGATAGAGAGACAGAGTGAGAGAGAAGAGACAGAGACAATAGACAGACAGAAACACAGAGACAGATAGAAATAGAGACAGATACAGAAACAGAAATTGAGGGACACAAAGAGCAGACACAGAGACATAACCAGAGTTAAACACACACACACACACACACACACACACACAGAAAGACTGAAGCAGAAAAAAAGACAGAGATAAACAGAGACAGGCAAATAGAGAGACAGAGACAAACAAGGACATGCAAAGACACAGAGAGAAATAGAAATAAAGAGTGGCATAGAGAGCAGAAACAAAGAGAAAGGGGCGGCCAGGTAGTACAGCTAGTAAGAGCACCGGGTCCAGTGTCGGTATGACCTGGGGATCCAATCCGGGCTCAGACACTTGGCACCCACCCAGAAACACCTGGCCTCATAACCTTGAGGAAGTTACTTAACCCTGATTGCTTAAAAAAAAAAGAAACAAAGAGAAAAAGAGAAAGAGAGAATATGTGATGTATTTTAAAACTCCACTTTCGAATGGACTTTCTTTACTACTAGAGTTTTCAAGGAATTGAAGACCCCTGTATTGGGGAGGGAACTGAACAGTCAGTTTAACCTCTCATATTACACAGCTAGGGAGACTGAGGATCTTGGAATCAAAGCCATTTATCCATGATCCTGTGATGAGCCAGCAGTGGCACCAGGTCCCAAGACCTAGTCCACAGCTCCAGTGATCTTTCCATTGCATCAAGAAGCTTCAAAATGATTGTGCCACAATATTGGAAATCAAAGCACTTATATCAGAAGTAGCTCTGCTATCCACAGCCTCCTTTACAGTCTGAGCAGCATGGAGTGATGAATAGATGACTTACCTTAGAATCAGGAAGACATGCTTATGATATCAATCAAGTAACCAACATGAATGTATTAAGGGCCTATTATATTTCATGCCTAGTGTCTAGAACTGGGAATACCAATAAAAAAGTGAGGCAGTCTCTCCCTTGAGGGGCTGAAATTCCTCTGTGGAATCTAATACAGCAAAGCATTATACTTCCTATTTACAGACAAGTAAATACAAAATATACAAAAATAACTAGTGTAAAAGGATGTTGGGAATGGAAAAACAGTGAAGTGAATCAGGAAAGGTGCCTTGAAAAAAGTGGTTATTGCAGCAATCCTTAAAGGGATCCAGAGGTTCCAAGGGCAGAAGTGAGGGGTAAGAGTCTCCCATACTTGGGGTGGCTTGGGATAACAATAACCTGTGTAAAGGAAGGGAAGAAACATTTGTTAAACATCAGCTCTTTACCAAAGACTGTGCTAAAGTCTAATATGGATATTATCTTATTTCATCTTCAAAAGCCTGTGTTTGGGGGAAGGGGGGCAGACCCAAGATGGTGGAGTAGAAGCACAAACTTAGTGTGAGCTCCCACTCCAATCACTTCCAATATATGTAAAAAAAAGGACTATAAGCACACTTTAGAGCTCCAGAACCTACAAAATGTAAGAGAGAGACAAATCCCCTGCTGAAGGCAGCCTGGCAGGCTGAACAGGAAGGAGCTATTGCAGCACACTAGGAGCAGACCACAGTCCTGCATGACCCCAAGGTTTTGGCCCCAACCAGCAGTGGCCAAAAGCCACTTCAGGAGAGTGAATCACCAGCAGCTGTGAGGGTTTCTAGACTTTTCAACCCATAAACACCAAAGATAAAGCAAAAGGTCAGTTTGAAACTCTGTTGGAAAAGGGAGACAGAAGAGTTCAATCAAGCCCCTGCCCCCAAGGCAAGAAGCAGTGGAGGCATGCATGCATGTCTATGCTGCATGTCTTCCTCCAGAGCTCCTGGCCTGCAGATCATAGGGGAGCTAAGCAACTGTTTAGAGGATAATCTCTTTTGCTTTAACTGGCTTGGTTCTGGATCAAGGTATTTTGTGATGGTCCTGGGGTGTGTGGCCAGTGAGCCAGACCTTGTGGGGGCTTTAGAGAGGGTGCCCACCTAATAGCTCCAGGAGCTGTAAAAACCCCAGCGATTTGGGACACAGCTCTCCCCATTCTGGAAGCAGAGTCCTGCAATGGTAAAGAACTCAAAAGGCCAGTAATTGACCACCAATATGAACAAGCAGAGGGAACACAAACACAGCATAGAATTCTTTTTGGGGACAAATAGGATCAAGGCATGGACCTGGAGGAAGGCAGTGAAGTCAGAACTCCTGAATCAAAAACCTTCAAGAAAAAAAAAAAAAAACATGAATTGTTTACAGGACATGGAGGAGTTCAGGGAGGATTCTGAAAATCAAGTAAAAGAAATGGAAAAAAAATTGGGAAGAGAAATGAGGATGATGGAAGAAAATTATGAAAAGTGAGTCAACAGCCTTCTAAAACAGACACAAAAACACATTGAAGAAAATAACACCTTAAAATAGATTAACTCAAATGTTAAAAGAGGCCAAAATAGCCAGTGAGGAGAATTTCTTAAAAAGCTGAATTTGCCAGATGAAAAAGGAGTTTCAAAATTCACTGAGGAGAAAAATTCCTTTGAAATTAGTTTGGAGTAATTGGAAGCTAATAACTTTAGGAGAAATAAAGATACTATAAAACAGATCCAAACAAATAAAAAAAAAAGAAGGCCATATGAAATATGTCATTGGAAAAATCACTGATGCAGAAAATAGATCCAGGAGGGATATTTTAAAAATTGTTGGATCACCTGAAAGCCATGATCAGAAAACATCCTAGACACCACCTTTCAAGAAATATATAAGTATAATGCTTCAGGGGAAAATATGGTCATTCAATGAAATAAAGGATTTTCCAGCATTCTTGATGAAAAAACAGCTGAACAGAAAATTAAACTTTCAAATACATGAAACAAGAGAAACTTGAGAAGGTAAAGAGGAAAAAGAAACCATAAGGAACTTACTAAAGTTGCACTATTTACATTTCTACATAGAAAAATGATAATTGTAACTCATAAGACTTTTCTCAGTATGAGGACAGTTGAAGGGAATATATATGTATGCACGCATGCATGTATGTATAGGAGGGTGTATGTGTATGTGTATATATATATATATATATATAGATCTCTCTCTCTCTCTCTCTATATATATATATATATATATATATGAGTGTGGGCATATGTATGTTCATGCATGTATAGACAGAGGGCACAGGATGAGTTGAATAGGAAGGGATGATATCTAAAAAATAAAATTAAATGGTGACAGTGGAATTTATTGGGAGAAGGAGAAAGGGAGTGATAGATTAGGGTAAATTATCTTATATAAAAGAGGCAAGAGAAAACTGTTACAATGGAGGTTAAAATCAGGAAGGTGAAAGGGAATGGGACAACCAGATTCTCATTGAGTGTGGCTTAAGGAAGGAATAACATACACACTCAATTGGGTATCTTACCCTATCAGAAAAAAGGGGGGTAGAGGACAAGAGGGGGGATGATAGAAGGGAGGGCAGATTGGGAGAGGATAGTTAGAAGCAAACATTTTTGAAAAGGGGTATGGTCTAAGGAGAAAATAGAGTAAGTGGGGGATGGGATAGGATGGAGGGAAATATAGTTAGTGTTTCACAATATATTTACTATGGAAATGATTTGGGTAACTATATATGTATAACCTATATTTAATTGCTTATCTTTCCAACTGGCAAATAAGATATGTAGCACTGGGGTATAGAAATCCATCTTGCCCTACTAGAAATTTAGGGGGGTGATGGGGGAAGATGTAAGAGACAACAGATTGGGGGAATGGGAATTCAGTAGGCTTGCTATTTTGGGGTGGGGTAGGGGAAAGATGTGGAGAAATATTATAACTCAAAATCTTATGGAAATGAATGTGTAAACTAAATATAAATAAATTAATTAAAAATAAAGTACTGTCTAGATATCAGTGGCTACTGTTCTTACATCTTTTAGTGATTTAGTCTTTTCTATGCTGTGCTCCATATTCCATTCCATAAATATTTCATTAAAGTCCTGCTTCTGCCACCAATGAAAAATATGCTGGCATGCAGGTAATATTATTTTACCCATTTTAGAATTGAGGAAACAAAGGCAGACAGAGATGGGACAACTTGTCCAGGGCAACATGACTAGTAATAAAGTGCTTGAGGCTAGAGCTTAACTCGTCTTCCTATCTGCACGCTCTGATCCTTTCAGAGATTCACAAAGATATGTGAATAGATGTTGGTAGAGGAAATGGCAAACAGACGAGCCTTTCTGAAATAGAGAATGGGTGAGGTTGAGTACCGTGGAATCTGGGAAAAAAATAAAAGATCTTAGAATCATGGATACAGTGAGTGATCTGCATGACTTCAGGGCTTTTGAGGGGCTTTGTGACTATTTCCTTCAGAATTATTTGCCATTTCCTTTTCTAGCTCATTTTATAGATGGGGAAGTTGAGGCCAGCAAGGTTGAGACTTCCCCAGCATTACACAGCTAATAAGTGTCTGGGAACATATGTGAAGTAAGGTCCTTCCATCTTTAGCAATGGTGCTGCATCCATTGTGCCAACCAGCTGTCCACACACACAAAGGGTCCTGGCAATTTTAATTTAAATGATCAGTTGACTAAAGCAACCAATCCATTCCATCAGGAGTAATGAGAACAGCCTAGTTTAGCAAAGGGATGAGCCCAGCTTCCACCCTTGCCTGTGATAATTATTAATTATGCAACTTTGGGGAAGCTCACTTTCTCTCTCAATGCTATCTTTAAGTTGAATTTTGGGAGAGAAAATTGTCTCTTACTCTTTGTTTATGGGTCAATCTATTTCCCCCTGTGTCACCCTTTCTGTATCTCTCTCTTTATCTCTCTCTATCTCTGTCTCTCTCTGACTCTGTCTGTCTCTGTCTCTGTCTCTCTTTCTTTGTCTCTCTCCCTCTCTCTCACTTTCTTGGCATGAGTTTATTTTCAAATGCTTCAAACTGTTTAGGAATGCTCAGTAATTAGAGACCTAGCCAACCACAACATTCCTCCAAGATAGTTTTTTTTTTTTTTTCCGAGAGGTAAAACATCTGGCCAGAATTTGCTCCTAATGGCAGACCTTTCCATAAGCCAGGGTCACTTCCTCACCAAGAGAGCATAGTGAAGGAGAATATAAGACAAATATGTCCCTATATGTGCACAAAAACTTGACTCTATCAACAGTCAGCTTCCTTCACCAAAGTGGCTCACTAGGCCCATAAGATTTAGGAGAAAATGCCTAGGGAGCTATCAGAACCATATATAAATGGTGTTCTAAGAAGTATCCCAGTTCTGTCATCGGCCTTACCATCTATCTGAACTAAACTAAAGGACCACTCAAACTTGTCATCTAGCATATTGAAATGATGACATATGTATTAAGTCTGTCAATTAGAGAATGATGCCCCCCCCCCAAGTACACAGGCTGCCTCATAAAACAAACAAAATCCCTTGTATTCCCAGGCTTTAACACAGCACATAAAATCATGTGAAACCAGTTTTTCATCCATTCATTCATGCGTTAATTTTCCTTTGTTTATGCTTTCATTCAATATGCTGAAGTCCTTCCCAGTTCTCACTTTGCATTTTCCAGTTTCAAAATTCCGATTTCTACCAAAGATTTGTGGTCTTATGATCTTAAAGTTCGGGGAAATTGTCCAAGTTGAAAACAACAGTAACATCCCACAACAGATCGTGAAAGTCTTTTTTTCTATGCTGTTTCTTTGTTGTATCTGAAATTGAAAGCATCTTGTCTTTCCTGGTCATCTAGCAATGGAGATTTTTATAGTCAGGGCCATGAACGTATATTCCATTGAAGATTCCTGTCCTCCCACATCACTATTATGCTTCTTTTCCTCCTACCAGTAATTGCAGGCCCATGCCCCAGCATTCTGCTGGCCAGAAAAGAAAACAGAGCTACAGAGGAAAGAAGGTCACCACCATTTCTTTTTGCTTGGAAGAAGTCAGCAAAATGGAATGCCTGGTCAGCAGAAAGGCCCACGACAGTGAGCTCGTGATTTGTCCTTTAGGCTTATTTTATCCACTATGATAAGTCTATTGAAGAAACCAGTGACAGGGGGAATGGTGCCCTACCATGTATTTAATGGGCTCCAACTTTGCTTGTTTTGCTGCACATTTTGGATGAGCAGGCCTTGATCACTTGAATGCACATTGTCCATATACTTGTATTCACATTTTGGATAATTATGTCAGAACAAATGAAAGAAAGAAATGAAGAAGGAAAGAAACCAAGATGGAAAGCAAATGAAAGAAAGAGGGGAAATGTTATTCAAGTAAATCAGATTTCTATCAACCAGATAAATTATTATTGCCATTTTACGTCCTGAATTTGGTAAAAGGAACATCTCTTTGGTGGCATCTTCAAATATTTCAGATACCATTTAATATGCTACTCTTCCTTGCTCAGAAAGTCAAATGATCAACACAAATAATCACTAAAAGTTCTTTGGTTCCTGAAAATGAATCCAGTATGAGGAGTTGGATTAATTAAGTTTTTCTTGAATCTTATAATATGCCTACTTAAATTGTGACTGCTCTTCTGTAATTAAGTGGTCAGATTTTAATGGCATGATATATTTCTTGGGGTGGAAGGCACAATGAATGAAGAGATGACCTTGGAGTTAGGAAGATCTGGTTCTATGTCTAGACATGAATTCCTTCTACCTATGAGACCTTAAGGAAATCACTCAACTTTTCAGTGTGGTAGGTAACTGTTTCTAAATCACAGCACAGGATCATTGTCAGTCCTCACTCTGTGTTGGTAGAGGGAATGACTTCAAATGAGATATTCCCACAATGACCAAAATCCTACACAAGAACAATGTCCTTCTTCATGCTCCTGCTCCTGCTCCTTTACTTATTATTATTATTACTTTTACTTTTGTTGTGTTTAATGTTATGGTCATAATTACTCAGCTACATGTTGCATGGGATAGGGCACTGAACTTAGTTTTATGAAAACTTTACTTCAAATTTAGTCTCAGACACTTGTCAATTGTGTGTCCTTTGGTAAATCACTTATCTGCTGTTTGATTCAGTTTTCTTACATGTAAATTGGGAGTAATATTAATACCTAACAGGTTGTTTTGTGAAAATAAAATGAGGTAATATGTACAAGTCAGTTTTGTATACCTTAAAGTGATTTTATAAACACACACACACATGATTTGTATTATTATTGATTGATATAGTATATGACACACAAACACAAACATATGCATTAATTAAAAATATGATATGAATCTAATATAATACCATAGTATATTGAAAGTTTTTTATTCCTTATAGGTTGTAAATATCCGATATAGTGACTCCTATTAAAAATTACTGCTCTTAAAACTGTATTCATCAACGTCATGTCTAAGAGATTGTGGACAATAATTGCGTCTCCAATAATCCTCTGATTCCAGTACATTTTATTTGTTGAATTTCTAAGGATATTCTCAGGTCTATATTTTAGTACAGGGATTTATCAACTGTTTATGAAAAATAGGCAACTTTTTCTTATAAGCAATTGTCATCACCACATCATGTCTTGCTGGCAATTCTGTATGTATTAATTTTTACCAAGCCAACATATTATGTTGCTCAGTTGCTACATTACTTAATCTTGTGTAGCCCACACTGATCAGTAAATTGGAGCTCCTACAGGATAATCGTTCTACCATTTCTCATTGTAATGCCCAGATTATCAGGAAATGCCTCTGTTTCTATAAACAAATCCCCAGAACTCCAGTAAATGAGTCTTAGAAAATATTTTGGTGGTTGATTTCATGTTATGTGGTCATCACACAAGGACTTTTGATTACTTTTTATTTATGGAGCCATTTCATAGCTTCCTTTATGAAGCAGAATGTTGTTGTTGTTTTTTTGCCGATAGGTGATAATATCAGCCTTTTTTGTAGCTGTTACTATCCTGTGATTTTCCTAGGTAAAGTCATGTGAAAGTGTTTCAATATTATTTCTGTATTTAATCCATTTCTTATGAACTCAGAGAACAAAAATCATTTTTCTCCTTTTTGTAAGTGTTCATCTTTAAATTGCTGCTCTAGGATAATGGGCCATATGGTTCATTAATATTTTAAGATATTTAATATATTTTCACAATCTTTCAATCTACATTTAACTATTCCAAAAAACTATATTAAGACATGTTTAATTTGTATTAATTGATTTAACTATGTTGTTTTGATTGAATTTTGATTTCAGGATGATTTAACTCTTTTGATATGCAAAGCCTAATATTTCTCCTCAATAGTTTCATGTTTAATTTTTATTATATATTTTAGCTTGAAAAGACTTCTGTAA
Source organism: Petaurus breviceps papuanus (assembly GCF_028583685.1). Taxonomy (NCBI): domain Eukaryota; kingdom Metazoa; phylum Chordata; class Mammalia; order Diprotodontia; family Petauridae; genus Petaurus; species Petaurus breviceps. Next base: position 2,290,324 of record NW_027186374.1, on the reverse strand, counting down.
TTTACACATTACTAGTACTACTTCTACTGCTATTAGTATTACTACAATTACTACTATTACTATTACTTTAAATATGAGAAAACCAAGATAAATCACAATCACTCATGGGTACCTAGTCAGCGAATATCTGACCTAGTGGTAAAAAATAGAGTCATCAACTCCCAAGCTCCATCATTCTTTCCACTTTAATGTAATGTCTTCTATTAGTGACTACTGTGTACCCTTCCTTTGCTTTTTGAGTGACTACAAATTTTTATTTTGATGTAATTTAGGCATCTTATAATTTGTAAACAAATAATATCATCTGAAGAATTCAATGTAACATAGATATTAAGAGGCTGATGCAAGCTAAAACTGACTTTACAAATAGGAAGGAAGAATAGGCAAAATGCTGGGTCCATTTTTAGGAAACCTGGTTTCAAGATGAGACTGTCACAATTTCTAGCTATCTGACCTCAGACACTGTCCTCTAAGAACACCATTAAAGAATTGCTAAGAAAGAGAATTAAATAAAGATAGGATGGAATACTGAAGATCACTTAAAAACATCTAAATTAAGGAAAATAAAAGGTTAAAAGAAGAAATAAGACCTTTGCTTTGTGTGGAAGACGGAAAATAGAACTATTTAACCTCAATTTCCTCTTATAAAGAGAATAAACTTTGGACTGGAAAGGATAGAGAAGAAAGAGAATCAATATGAAAATGGTAAGGGAATAATTTGATGGGTTGACATCATCTAGTCTAAATGAATAGTGTACCAGGGTAATGGAGGAACCAGAGGATGTGATTTCTGCATCACTGTCTTGTCTTTGAAAGACTGTGTAGGTCAGTGGGAAAGATGAATATGACCTGGGTGAGAGGGGATCAAGATCAGGAGCTAGCCCCCAGAGTGTTGGTGGCAGTGTTGGCTGGTGATGTGTACCTTATTCTCTTGGATATTGTATGTCAAATTTTAAACTGAATTCATTTTTTTTTTTGTTTTTGGCAACAACATCCTAAAACTCTGGTAATTCCTTGAATATCCACTCTTTTCAATTTGCTTGATTTTACTGGGTATGATATTTTCTGCGATAACCCCAATTCCTTTGCTCTACCACATATAGTGTTGCTGCTGCTAAGAATTGTGTTATTCTAATTGTTGTTCCACCACATTTGAAGGTTTTTTCCTTGTTGCTCTTAATGTTTTCTATTGATCTGGGAATATCGGAATTTGACTATAATATTCCTATAGGTTTTCCTTGTAGGATCTCTTTCAGGTGGTGATCGGTGGAGCTTTCTACTTTCTACTTTCTCTTCCTACTTTCCCTTTTGATCTAACATCTCAGGATAATTTTCTTTAATTATTTCTTGTATTATTGTATCAGGATTCTTTTTTTTTATTGTAACTTTCAGGTAGTCCAATTATTCTTATATTTTCTATTCTTGATCTGTTCTCCAGACCACTTATTTTTCTTATGAGATATTCCACATTCTCTTCTATTATTTTTCATTATTTATATTTTGTTTTATTATGTCTTGGTCTCTTGGAACTCCACTGGTTTCCCCCTTCCCAATTCTAACTTTTGAGTAGTTACTATGTTCTCAGATTCTGCTGTGCACATGACATGTTTTTTTTTTTTCTTATTGCGTATTTAGGTTTAAAATAAATTATAATTTTTTAAAGTAATGTTCTGGAGAATGAGAGTTACTATAAAATCAGAGAAGAACAAATGTTCTGATAACCTAAAATAAAAATAGAATCAGCAAGTGTATCCTGGTGAATTTTTATTCCTGACAAAATCTGCAAGCATATGATTTAGATGATAGTCAATGAGCACACAGAAAAAGAAACAGTGATCACACTGTTATGAACACATGAACCAACATATCTCCAGTAAGAACAAACGAGTTGAAATTAATGCATTTGGGTTCACATTCCAGCTTTACTCCATACTATGTGTCCTTGTGCAAACCACTTCACCTCTGTGCCTCAGTTTCCCCAAGTGTAACATTCTTGTTTTGAAACTCATCACCTCTAAGGTCTATTTCAATTCTGTTTCTATGATACTATAATTTATCTGTATCTTGATCCCCCTCCATTCTGTCTTCAGATACCCTCCTTACTTTTGGGACCACATGGTACAGTCTAATATTGTAAGGAATGTTTCAGTGTGAAACTGGAAAGCCTTGTTCAAAGGGCAGGCAAAGTTGGGTCACTTTTATGCTTCCTCATTAGTGAAAAGCAGTGGTTCTCAAAGGGTGCATCAGTATACTCTTACAAATTGTAAGCCATTTATACTTTTAATGATGGGCACAGTGGATGTCTGTTGGGTACGAGGGTTTATCCAAAGAAATAATCTAAAAATCAAAAAAGGAAAAAAAAGAAAACCAAAGTTATAAGACAGTTACAAAGATGGCAATAAAATTATGATTGACCTCATACACTTCCCCCTATTCTCTTTAAAATTTTTTTTCCTTCTTAATAAAATCAAATATCATTGTGAAATATGCAACTTGACCAAAAAATCCCAGAAATTTCTAAATAAAAGGAAAAAGGAAACCGCCTCCTCCCATAATGGTTTTTAATCAACAAATGTTTATCAAGTGCCTTCATCGAGGTAGCATAGAACAGTGGATATTTTCTGTCTTCATTATTCACCTTCCCAGCACTTAATTACAGGGGTTAAAACAGTCTAAGCACTCACAAAATATCTATTTGCTGATTTAATAACTCTGGGTTAGGCACTATATCAATCCAGCACATGGTACATACTATACAAATGCCTGTTACTTTACTTTCCCCTTAATCCTAGAGATACAAAGAAATCCTTCCCCACTCTTTACTATTGGTTTAAATTTCAATGAAGAAATTGTCATCACTTATCAAGAACTTCCTTATTTCTAATTGTACCTTCCAAATTATTCAATAATATGCCTCAGTTTACTTTCTGGTCTTCTTGTCAATATGAGCATTTTTCCTTAAACTGTTGATGCTATCTCTTCCCATATCCTGGGACAGCTTGGCCTTTCAGTCATCCTCTCCTTGTTTCTAGTTTCCAATCTCTCCTTATCCATTATCTGGTTTCTTAACATAGATAAAAATGTATAAATCTTTCTATGTCCTTATACAATCGAAAAATCTAACCAAATCAACAGAATACACTGTGTTAGTGCCTACTATCCCTATATATATGAACAAGTTTCTAGAAAAAAAAACTGGAAACACACATTGACTCTCCATTTGTCATATTCCACCTGAATCATAAATTACTGGTGCCTTTATTTAATGGGCTTGTATGGATAGAGATTATAGTCATTAAAAATTCATTGATACTTTCCTTCTTATATTCTTTTTAAATTCCCCAATGTATCTCTTCTATGACTTTTTTCCCAGAAAACCATCACTTAATTTTTTTTTAATTTTTTGAGGATAAAAAGCAAATGAAATAAACCAACCAACATTATATGCAACATCTCATGTCCAAAGTATTTCATCTGTTCTAGGAAGGGAGATAATTGGGTCTACATATTTCTTTTTCTAACTTGACGATTAAAATAAAAATATTCATTTTTGATTGTTTTTTTTTTTATTATTTGTTCGTTTCACTTCCAGGGTTATTTTCATTTTGAATATCATTCCCTGTTTTTAATTCACTTCTTATTTTTGGTTTTTACTTCTTATTTTACTTTGCATCAGTTTGTGAAAGTCTTCCTTTATTTCTCTACAGCCTTCATAGTCAGAATTTTGTTTAGTTTTATATTTAAGAATCAGTATCATTTGCAGGCCTGGAAGGCACAGCTGGCAGAGGCAGGCCCAGAAGAGGCCTGATAAACTCGGAGGGCAAGTCGTTCCACCAACCACAAGGGCCACTACCAGGCCTATCACCAAAGGGCTGGGACTGGAAAGAGCCAGGTAAGAACCAGGGGCCCCTGTCCTGGACAGAAAACACTCCTGGGGCTACCACTTCACAGCCCAGAAATAAAAAAAAGCCACTATCAGGACCTCCAAAGACCAGGATGACAGAGTGAACCTCTCCTGCTCCACACCCCACCCAGCCCTCCTGAAAACATAGTAACTCTTGTCCCAGGGCAAAACCCTCTACAGTAAAGGCTTAGAATCCCTAGAGGAAGGGAGTGGCTAGGGCCCTGACTCAAAATGGGTAGAAAGCAGACTACAAAGACTCTGGAGTCCTACTATCCCCAGAGGGAGGAAACAAACTCAGAGGGAGACAATGTGGACTCCACACCCACAGCTGAAACTTCCATAGGGAATGGGTCCCAAACACAGAAAGCTCTCCTAGATGAGATCCAAAGGATCTTTGAGAATTAAGAAGAAGTATCATTCCATCAAAATCATAAACCACAAGTAGCTCCTAAATTTCATAAAGGAAAGTCATTTACTATATTTCTAGTTCTTTGTTGCTAAGAATAATATGCTAAATGTTTGATTATAGATAAGAATTTGGTTTTAGTTCTAAACTCCTTGAGGTATTAATGGGGTACCTGGGGTCTAAATCAATTTGTAAAACCAATTGTAAAACCAGTTTGTACAAGGGTAACTGCAATTTGTATTGTAAAATTGTAATCTGTAAAATGCGTTTCCCAGCTTCAAACTCTGCCCCTTCCCTCCACACTGCACTCAGCCTAGGCAACACCTTTTGACTCCTTTGTTCTTACTTAATCTCTTCAAGTCTCCTTAGGTCAGGTCCAAATTTCATCTAAACTATCTATGCAGTAAAGTCACAAGTTCCTCACAGCTCTAACTGTTATCTGTGCATTGAGGTCCCTTCCCTCCATCCAGTCAGCCCTGACAATGGCAGCCCTACCCTTTAAAAGTAAAAGCCTGTACCCCTCTCACTTGCAGGTCCCCTAAAGGACTCTTGCCTGCTTCTTATAGAAGCATAACAATAAACTTCTACAACTCTCACTCAAATTAAGCCTGAGACCTTGAATTCTTTCCAGAAGCTATTGCAGTTTTTCTGGTCTTAGAAAAGATCAGAGGTCCTGCTGAACCTAGAGGGAGCTATCCCTCATCGTTTTGGTGAGCGAGGTAGGAGAAGTCTGTGTTCTCAAGCTTTCTTGGAGTTCTGGTACACTCCCTTTACCCCTTCCCTCTTGTCCTGTAAGTCAGGTTTATTCAAGCACCTAGGAAGCCCTGATTGTAGATTCCGGTCTGGGACCAGAATCTGGTCTATTTTTTAATAGAACTGGGACACATCCCATGTGGATGGGCGGGCACCCTGTCCAGGGACAAGTGTCTCCGCATCTAAAAAAATATACACATATATTTTTTTAGGCAAGGCTTTTTCTCGTGGGGCATCACAGAAAAGCAAATGACTACAAGTGACTTTGGGCAGCTAGGTGGCGTGCTAGCTGTGTTACCCTGGGCAGGTCCCAATTCTCCTGCCTTCCCCCCTGCAAAAAGCTAATGGGTCAGTCTCACTCCATACCCCAGGTACAGCCGTGGGCTCCGCTTCAGCCTTGGGCTTCCCCAGCTCAAGTACCCACGGAGCACCACAGAGCAATTCTGTGTGCTCAGGCCCCACAGGCCAGTGTCCCACGCTGAGCTTGTGCTCTGGGCCATAGAGGCAGGACGTACCTCTGGAATATCTTATGTACAACTGAACAACACTCGATCTTCAAGACCTCAAGTGGAAAGGATGAGCCAGCTTCCCCCTACACTTGGGGGTCTGTGCCTAGGCTACCTCAAAGCAATCTTACCTGGCCCCAATTAGCATCTATCTGAGGGCCAAGAAAATGTGATTTGTGCCGAGGGTTCCAGAAATCCTCTGTGAGCTTGTGAACCTTCCTGTCAGCTTCTCTCTCTCTCTCTCTCTCTCTCTCTCTCTCTCTCTCTCTCTCTCTCTCTCTCTCTCTCTCTCTCTCTCTGTCTGTCTGTGTGAGTAATCTGACATCTCTAAGCTTTAAACTGCAGCGGGACTGCAGGATGATCCTTTGAAATGCTGATATCTCTTTCCCTCCTTCTCCTTTCCCCTGTTGCCAAATGCAGGCTGGAGAGGAAGAGAAAGAGAGCAAAATATTGTCTTGTTTGTGAACAGAAGTTTTAAGATCTTTAAAAGTTTGAAAATCTCCTCCTCTTCATTCCACTCTGGCCAAGTGGAGTGAGGAGAAGGTGATAAGAAAGGGAGGGAATCTTCTCCCTCAGAACAAAGAAGCAGGTAGACCAACATTTAACTATTTCCTGCCTCACCTAAAAAAGGAAAGTTTTGTGTAACAGAATGCAACTTAAAGGCAACTGAAAGCATTCTGGCCATTTTTGAAAAGTATCACTCCTAATTTGATGCTAAAGAAAAGTCAGAATTAATTTTACTATTTGGCATTTAGACAAATTGGAGTATTTTCTAATATTTGATATGAAAGGTGAGTTTTTGGGGTTCTCTAAAACTGAGATAAGGGAGTAGGCGCCATTCCCCCTCCCCTTGCTGGAGAAATCAAAGCTATCGCTTTCAAAGAAGTTTCTAAGGAGTGGACACATAAAATTTATTGGAGTAAAAGTTAGAACAGCTAAAAACAATTGAGGGGGAGGGAGGCATAGCAGCTATATCGAGTGCCCCACTGGCAACAGCCCTGAGTCCCTGGGGCATGCAGATGATGCTCTCTCCTTTCAAAACCCTGGGTCCACAACCAAGCCCTGCAACTGTAGGGGGAGAAGAAAAGCCTCTTCACTTGGTAAGCCTAATTTTCTATCAATAATTTTGGTATGTGATGAATTGGAAATGCAATTAATGCCATATGTCATTGTGTTATTATGATTATAAATCTCTAAATTGTAAAATCTAAATTGTAAAATCCTCTTATACTGTAAAAATTGAGTGACAAAAAGTAGTTTTCAATCTGAATTTTGTTGAAACTAAAAGATGGAGGAAAAGTTGTGTAAAACTAGCTATGTTATTTTATCAGTTCTGCTAACCCTATGTTAAAATGCTTATTTCATGTGAATTGGATTTTTTATGTTATACTATCTGATGGTTTAAAAGCTCATATTTGAGATACAAACAAGTAGTAATAATACTGCTGATATTTGGGAAAATCTTAAGCTTCCAAGTCTGTCTTTGTTTTAAAAGGAAGTTTCAGTTAAGATTGTTTAAAATTGTAAGACTGTTAAGTAAGTTATGCTACTGTTTTAATGCTAAAACCTTAAACTTTGACAACTTTATTCTGACTAGTTCTGCCCATTCAGAACAGTCAAGGTCATTGGGAAAGGAACAGTTTTAGTCATGTAGTTTTAAATGAACCTAACTTACTAAAAAGTTGCAAGGATTAAAAAGGATTTTTATCAATTGGCTTCTAGATTTCACAAGGAAAGATGGTAAATGGAATTCCTTACAGTTGTGATACCTCATAAATCTTTATTGCTTATTGCAGCTCCATGAAAATAGAAATAATTATAATTGGCTCTAAGCTGTGATTGTTGAGGCTTGATGTTTAAGGTAAAAGGCATTTGGGACCATAACTAAATTTTATTCTGAGTTTGAACTTGGTTATAGTTATCTGCATTTGATCAGTATCTGAGAGAAAATGCCACAAGCTACTCAGAGCCTGTACTGCGGACAGGTGGAAGTCTGCATTTGGTAAAGGCTGGAGGAACAATCTTTGCCTCTGTCTGGGATGGGATCCTGGCTCAGTTTACCCATGGGGTTCCTTTGAAAAAGGAATGTTCCCCACCTATTCCTGAGTCTAGCTTTGAGGTGGAATTGATACTGCCTGGCTTGATATCTGTAACTAACCTGAATTTAAACAGAATCAAGGATGTTTTATCCTGTCATATTTGGAATGTCACAGGTCCCTGCTTTTTTCCTTCTATACCAGGTTTCTATAATCAGAGCAAGGAGTCAGTAAAAGATGTGAGCTCTTTCGTGTTAAGCTTACTGGAAAATCAAATATTATTCTCATCTAGGATTAGAACATGTGCAGAAAGTTATGCAAACTGCTTAAGATCATTTTAAAAGTTTTATGAATCTTGAACTGTTTTAAAAGAAGGGAAAATACTTTTAGAAGAAATTTTAAATCTCTAGTGGGACTTTAAAAGGCCTACTAAAAGTTTCATTTGCAAGACAGTGAAATAGTCTGAGTAATGTGTGATACTAGCCCATACTCACCCCACTTCTGGTCATTTTTTTCTTACTCCTTTTTGGCCCTTGTTTGTTTAATCTTTTTGCTAGATTTGTGTCTTTTAGGCTCAGCACCCTTCACTTGCAGGTGACTCTTCTGCAGAGAACATTGTCATGCAATCTAACTGGCCCATGGAGCCTTCATGTTCAAGGCCTACTACTAACGGGCACCATTTGTGCTCCCCAAGGATATGCCTTTCTTTGTGGGATGGGTGGATCAGAGGGTGTGAATTCTGGGGACAAGGTATGTGCTCCCTGGGATTTCTCTCACCCCCTCTGACTATTTATAACATCACTAAGTCCAGCACTTCTCCTTTAAAACAAGTTAAATGGGGTTTTTGAGGACAATGTTCTTTGATATCTTCAAAAGGGATCAATATATCTCATGCCTTGGCAACCGAGGCTGCATTTAGCCTTCGGGAAATTCAGCAGTCTTTGGATTCCCTGGCCAATGTGATCCTGGACAATCGCATAGCCGTAGATTATCTGCTGGCCTCTAGGTGGGGGTGTTTGTGCCCTAGCCAACACCTCTTGCTGCATGTATGTCAATAATTCTCGACAGGTGGAACTCCACAGCAAAAATATACTGGAAAAGGCCAATTGGATGGAAGAAATTCATGAAGCCCTTAGTGCACCAGGTCCCTCCTCTTCCTCATGGTGGTCCTGGCTTTTCCCTATACTGGCCCCTTTCCTGGTCCCACTCCTAATCATAGTCCTTGTCTGCTTAACCTCCTTGCTAAGTTTGTCTCTTCTAGTGCTTTCCATTAGCAGTTGATTGCACAGGCTGGATATAAACAGTTACCTGAAGTCGCTACCCCTCTCCCCTTGGATCTGGCATCAGCCAAATTAGGGACATTGGCCACGGACCCCATCCCTTGAACAATGATACCCTGAGAGGCAGAGACAGCTCTACGCCCCTCCCCAGTGGGAGGCTGCTTGGGAAGCTGAGACCATCATCTTGTGCCCCCAAATGAATTCAGGTGTCATCTGTTTAAGGGGGGAATGATGGGGTACCTGGGGTCTAAATCAATTTGTAAAACCAGGTTGCACAATTGTAACTGCAGTTTGTATTGTAAAATTGTAATCTGTAAAATCCCTTTCCCAGCCTCAAACTCTGCCCCTTCCCCCTCGGCCTAGGCAACACCTTGTGACTCCTTTGTTCTTACTTAATCTCTTCATGTCTCCTCCTGTCTGGCCCAAATGTCATCTAAACTATCTATGCATTAAAGTCACAAGTTCCTCTCAGTCAGCTCTAACCTTTATCAATGCACTTAGGTCCCTTCCCTCCATTCAATCAGCCCTGACAATGGCAGCCCTACCCTTTAAAAGTAGAAGCCTGTACCCCTCTCACTTGCAGGTCCCCTAAAGGACTCTTGCCTGCTTCTTATGGAAGCGTAACAATAAACTTCTACAACTTTCACTCCAATTAAGCCTGAGACCTTGAATTCTTTCCAGAAGCTATTGCAGGTTCTCTGGTCTTAGATGAGATCAGAGTTCCTGCTGAACCTAGAGGGAGCCACCGCTCGTCAGTATTTGCCTAGTAGTATATCTATGAATAAAGGGTCTAGATATTTTAATTACACTCAGCATAATTTCAAATCCCTTTCCAGAAGTATAGCAGCAACCACACCGGCTCACTCAGGATGACTGCTAGGACAGGTTCTTAGGTTTGCCTTACTAGAAAAGATGGCAGTTTAGGGGGTCAGCAATCTTTTTAAATTACATTCACTAGTTCAGGGGAAACAGCATTAGCCCAAACTTCAGAGAAAACACAAGCAGAGAAAATACACACAGAGAAATAAAGACCAACAAATAGGCCTCTGACTCTGAATCAACTATACATTTTACATAAATCCCTGGATGGAGAGAGCCCTTACATTCAAGCAGTCAGGGAGCTCTGAACATAAGCCCACCCAGAATCTCAAACAGGAAATAAATCACACTATCCTACTCATAAGCTGACCCCCAAAGCCAAATACCATCTCAGAGTCTATATACACTCCTCAGAGCTAGAAGGCATCAGAACTCTTGGGCCTAATTAGAAATTAGGAAAAGATGTTGCTATGAGGAAGCCTTCCCTAAGCAAGCTTCCTTTAATGTTCTCCATTAATGTTAATGGTGGGGAAGATCTTAAAGCCCATTAACATTACAGTGGGGTGATACATAATTCCATCAGTGGTACATCAATGTGACCATCCTTCCTCTGTCTTTTAATATTGATAATTACAATTTTTGCTCACTTCTTTTTTCTGCCAGTTTGCTGTAGAAGAGGTAAAACCTGAGCATTGTTTGATTTCCATTTCAAATTTTAGTGATATGGAACAATCTTTCATAAAGTTTGTGAACACTTGAAATTCATCCTTTATGAAATGTTTATTTATATCCTTTGATCACTTGTCCATTGTGGAATGGTTCTTGTGCTAATTCACTAAATATCTTGAGTATCAGACCCTTATCAAAAATATTTAATTCAAATATTTCGCCCATCTGACTGCTTCCTTTCTTGTCCTGGTTGTATTGATTTTGTTCCACAGAATACTTTTCAATTTCATATATTTGAAATTATGTATTTAATATTTTGTGATTTTCTCTTCCTCTTGTTTGATAAGAATTCTCCCCTGAACTATAGGCGAAGATACCTGATCTGTTCCATTTTTTTAAGTAGAAGTCTATTTAAATATATAATTTTTAATATTTTTAATTAAAGTTTTGAGTTTCAAATTCTATCCCTCTCTTTCCTCAACCCTCCCTGAAGTGGTAAGAAATTAGATCTAGGTCATACATGTTCAGTTATGTAAAATAAATGTTCATATTAGTTATTCTGTATAAGATTATTTGAAAAAAATAAAAAAAAAGAAAGTGAAAAATAATATGCTTCAACCTGTATTCATTCATTATCAGTTCTTTCTCTGAAAATGCTCCATCATTAGTTCTTTGGGATTGTCTCAGATCACGGTATTGCTGAGAATAGCTAAGTCATTCACAATTCTTCATCAAACAATATTGCTGTTACTGTGTAAAAAGTTCTCGTGGGTCTGCTAACTCCACTTTGGATCAGTTTATGTAAATCTTTACATTTTTTCTCTGAAATCATTGTACTTGTCATTTTTATAGCACATTAATATTCCATTACAATCATAAATCACAACTTGTTTAGTCATTACTTAATTGATGGGTGTCCCTTTGATTTCCAATGATTAGTCAACAGAAAAAGAACTGCTTTGAATATTTTTTTGCAAATTGGTCCTTTCTCCCCTTTTTCTATGTTTTTGGGATATAGACCTAGTGATGCAGCTGCTAGGTCAAAGGGCATTCATATGTTTGGAGCCCTTTGGAAATGGTTTCAAATTGCTTTCCAAGAATGGTTGGATCTGCTAACAATCTGTTTCATTTCTATTGAATATTATAAGCAACCTAAAGAAAAGGTACCCAAGTATTCCTGATAAGAGAAGAGAAATAGATCATCCATCTTAAGCTATGTTGGGCCTTCCTTTATAGATACCTTATCTCCATTCCAAGCAGCTAGAAAATAATTTGATGAAGGCTGAGAATTATAATGATTCTTAAGCAGGAAGGTCCACAATAAAATTAACTGTATTGTAATTTAGATTCTTGAATGTCAAAGCTAGAGAAGATTGTAAATATTTAATTCATTAGACTCAGTTTTAGATGGGGAAAAAGATGCAGAGAAGGCTCACTTCCCAAAAGTCACATGATATATTAGGGACAAATGCAGCACTGGAACACAGGTCTTTGTACAAGTTTAAATATTTCTGCTATCCTACACATCATTTTTCCTTCAAGGGATGAAAGAGAAAATGGGGGAGAGGGGTACTAAATTTAGCATCTACCCAATGCTGTAATCATGTGAACTCAAAATCAATTTGAAATTATCAAATTTTCTAAACCACCAATACATAAGCATATAAGCATAGATACACATATATACACATATACATGTGTGTATTTATATCTACATCTACCTCTTCATAGATATGCTTCCCTCTTTCTCACAAGGTTGGCTAAACTGAGCACTTCTCTTTCACTGCTGCATATTTTATGTGAAATCTTTAAAGGACAAGATTCATTAACTCCACAGGGATTGAGAACATTAATATCATCAGTGTCATCTCTTCTAAGAAGGCCAGAGGTCAATTGAAAGGTTCTTTTTCAGCATTCATGAATTCACCAGTTGTCACATGCCAACAGTCATAGAAATAAATACCTTATAGGGAGCTGACCTTGGAGGCTACCTGTGACACTATATGACTCTTGGCAAGTCATTTGATCTCTAAGTGTTCTAGGCAAGTTTCTAAGACTATATATTAAAATAAAAGTTCCACCCTTGATGGGTCTCCTAAACTGAGAGTTCCCTCTATGACTGCAATGGAAGATACAGCCTTTAGATTTTACTAGTGAGGGGTAGAGACTCATGCAGCAATGAATGGCAATAATGTAGGAATTGCGGCATTTCATTTAGATATGAGAGCAATTTTGTGCCATTTTTGTAAAATCAGGTACATTTTTCCTAGAATTATGAACCAAACACTCCATTGGGTATAATCTTTTACAACTTGACTAATGTTTAATGTGAAGCTATTTGTAGAACCTACATTTGAATGCATGCCTCCATGGGGGAAGGGGAAAAGAGAGGGAGAGGGATAAAATTCAGAACTCAAGGGATTGTGGAACTGCATTTACTAAAAGTAAATAAATTAATTAAAAAAGAACTATTAGCCAAAGTGACTCACTAAAGGTCACACAGACAGTAGGGACCAAGGCAAGATTAATACCCAGGGTTTTGGACTCCAGAAGTGGGGTTTTCCCTATGATATCACATTGTTGCCCTAGTGAGACACCCCTGTGTCTTTTGTAAGAGAAATGTGAGCTGGCTTGTCTAACTTTCTGAAAAGCTCCAATCTAGGGAGCATACTGAAGTGGAGAAAACCATGATTTTATCAGAGACAGAGGACAGAGTTCAAGTTTCATTAAATACTCCTGGTGCATCCTTGAATCAGGTAGTGAACCTCTCTAGGCTTCTCTCTCCAATCCTGAGACTTGTTCAGTGTTTATGGTTTTCCAGATTTGCCTTCTCAAACAATAGGCAGAGATGATTAAGTCCTTATGGCTTTAGGAACTTATCAAATGAAAACTGAAAAAGCCATTAGGTCTCTTCTGCTGGGCCCAAGCTGGAAAGTGAAAGTAAGGGCTTTGTATGGGTGCCTGATACTGGAACATGGGGGCCTGCAAAAGTGAAAGATAAGATAATCTTGTTTACTTTAAAAGACAAAGATAAAAAATGAAATGAAAAAAACCCTATTTTATTCACCAAACATGAGTCTCTGTTTTTTATCTTTCTGCAGCGTAAAGAAGGAAATAAGAAAATAGATAACTTTTTGTATTCAAGATATATCTGAATGTTCTATCAGTGCAGGACTAGCATATCACAAAGAAAACTGGGCTTGCCTTATATCCTTCTCCATTATGTTCTCATGGTAAGGAGGTAACCCTGGCTTATGAAGAGGTCTGACATTAGGGGCAGATTTGGACCAGGTGCTACCTATCAGAAAAGAAAGCCATTATTGTAGGAATGCTGCGGTGGTCTAGGTATCTATTGACCAATCGTTTCTAAAGGGGTTGTAGCACTTTAAAAGAAACAAAACTATGGAGACATCTTTAATTTAATTTGTGAAGCTAGAATTTCCATATCAAATCCAATCACCTGACTCCTCAAATATCCAGGAATGATTTACAGAATTGATTTTTGTAACATAAAAGAGGGATAAAGAATACAGAAACTTGTTTTGAACATAATTCAATTGGACAAAGCAAGTCATCTGACTAATTAGCTTCTCCCAGGCTTTCTTAATTCTATAGCGGAAGTCCTTGCCTTCCAGGTGGTGCTTTTTGTAACAAAAGCTACTGGAAAAGAGGAAAGTATGATGAATATTTAGCAGTTACCCTCCCCACCACCATCTTCCATCTTAGAAGATGCTATTACTCAATTTAATCTGTAGCTCAAGAACAAAAGAAAGGAATTTAACCACTAAGACTAGAAAGAGGAACTTAACTTCTAGCCAAACTCTCTCCAGCTGCCAGAAAGGGAAACTTAAACTCTGATAAGCCTCTTTTTCTGGTATAAAGAGAAACTGGGGGAGGCAGGGGGGCGGGGGCTGTGTGGCTCATTGAATAGAGTATTGTCCCTGAAGTCAGGACAACCTGAGTTCAAATTTGGCCTTAGACACTTAACACTTACTAGTCCTGTGAACTCAGGCAAGTCACTTAACCCCTATTGCCCTGCCCTCCCCGCTCCAAAAATAAAATAAAAAAAAAACTTAAAAAAAACCTTATAATCTTAAGATTAGTTTATTCCTCCAAATTGTCTGCTACTAAATGATAAAGTTTTATCAATCTATTCACTAAATCTATAGGTAACCTAGATGTAAGAGAATTGTATGCATGTAAGTCTGGCTCAATTTTTAGGGTTAGCTTTTCCTAAAGAAAGTAGCTGAATCAAACTAAAAATAAATCAAAGTAATCCATACTAATTGGTTTCCTTTTCAGTGTAGACTTTAAGGAACAGAAGGAAAGGTGGTTTTGTTGGTTTCCAGAGTGCAGGGATGAGGAAACTATCCCAAGATCTTGAAAACACATATTCAGGCCAGGTTGTGCAGGGCTTTAAAATCCAAACCTAGGAGTTTGTATTTTATGCTGGATACATTGGATGCTACTAGAATCATTTCAGTGGAGAAATCACATAGGTACACCTGAGATTGTAAAATGAATTAATTTGACAGAGGAGTGTATAATAGACTGGTTTGGGAAGAGATTGAAGACAGAAAGACCAATTAGGATGCAGCTAAAAAACCCTAAATGAGAGAAAAGGTCTTATATAATGTGGTAGTTGTATGGGTAGGCAGAAGAAGCGCTTACATGAAAGAGGCAGTATTATGCTAGAAGTGACAAAATTTGGCAACTGATTTGGATGTATGGATTGAAGGAAAATGAACAGTCCAGGATAATGCTGAGATTATTTAATCAAAACTGAAAGGATGGTAATATTTCTACCCAAATAGGAAAGATTATAAGAAGGGAGGATTTGTTTGAGAGGGAAAAGATAATGATTTTAATTTTTAACATTTTGAGTTCAACATGTTTCTGGGATATATTTGTTGACATGTGCAAAAGATAGTTGGTGATGTATGTTTGAAACTCAGGAGAGATACTGAGGCTGGATTTAAAGATCTGAAACCTCCTCCTTTTCTTCCTTCACCTCAACCTCTGTCTTCTTTTAATCTCTGTCACATTAATAACCACAGTCACCATAATTAAAGCCATCATTTTCATCCTTGTCCACTTCTGCATTTATATTATCACCATTCTCTTCCTCATCATTACTACTATTCCCATGCTTTAAATCATCATCACTGTTCTCTTTCGTATAACATTCTGGATCTTCTTCATTATCCCATTACCATTATCATTATCGCCTTCCCCATTGCTACTATTCTCCGCATCCCCAACTTTCTCATAACCAACATCATCACCATTATTACCATCATCACCATCACCACCATCACCATCACCTCTATTACCACCATCATCACCATTACCACCATCACCACTATCAACAACATCATCACCAACACATCTATATCATTAGTGAGCATCATTACTACTCTCCTCTTCATCACCATCAGCATTATCACAATATCATCATGACCATTTTAATGTTTCTCATGCTTACGTTCACCTTCTTCCTACTCATTATCATTTATCATTTTGTGGATGAAGGGATGCAATTAGCAGAAGAATCAATGGTTATATAAATTTAGTAAAATAAGCAATGAAAATGGCAAGTATGTCCAATTACATGATGATGTTTTAAAAATCTACTGTGCTCTATTTATACTCTTTCACTTTCTCCCTCAGTATTTGATGCATGATTACACATTAATTTAACTCTTCCTATTCACTTCAGTTGATGCGAGCAGCAATCTTTTCCCCTTCCAATTAGGGTCATTCTTCTCTAAAATATTTTTAGTTGTAATTACCCAGAGCAAACACATTCTGCAGCCATACTTAATTCCTTTTATTCTAGCTCATCTTCAAGGAATACAGTCCTTTACACATTTTTAATTATTAATGCTTTCATAAATTGAAGTGTCCAGAATTGACCATGATACTGCAGACATTGATTGAGCAGTATAGAGACAGAGAGACTCTCATTTCTTCATTCCTGGAAGTTGTGTCCCTCTCAATGAAGCCAAAGATCATATTGCCTCAAGTGCTTGCTAAACCTCACTTTTTCTGCTCCCAGAGCTCCCCAGCAATGGCATCGTCTTCCTTGTGCAGTGGTGAATGCCCCTTCAATGAAGAATTTCAGGAACAGGTTGAATAAACACTGCTTTGAAATGCCTTTTGGAGAGTTTCCTCGATCTCTCTCTGTTCCCTGAATTATGAAGATGATGTTGGTCTGAGGTCCTGGGAGATGGGCAAAAGAGAAGAGTCATCAAAGGGTAAGACTGTTGACGGAACAGATACACAGTGATAAGGGAACTCAGGTGCCATCAAGTATAATGGGCTTATTTGACAATGGAGGCATTGGAGGTCTAGGAAAGACACGTGGAGACATGGATAACAAATGATATAGGGGGATTTGAACTATGATCCTCTGATTCCAGAGCCAGTAACCTTTTTATTCACCTCTCTGACCCTGGAAGCTACTCCTATGTGGCTACTTTATAGTCAGAATTTCAAGTCTTCTGTTCCTGGAACTGGGTTCTTCCTCATTTCTGCCTCCTTTGCTCCTTGATTTCTCTCAGGTCCTAGCTAAAACTTAACCTTCTTCCTCTCCTATTTCCTCTTTTTTTTTTTAAATTTTTAAGCAATTGGGGTTAAGTAACTTGCTCAAGGTTACACGGCCAGGTGTTTCTAGGTGGGTGCTAAGCGTCTGAGCCCGGGATTCGATCTCCAGGTCGTCCCAAAACTGGAGCCGGTGCTCTTACTCGCTGTGCTACCTGGCCGCCCCTCCTATTTCCTCTTAATTCTATTTCTTTCTCTTTGCTGATTATTTCCTATTCGTTTTGTCTTTAGCTTATACAAAATTGTTTGCTTGTTTTCCCCCATTCTACTGTTAGTTCCTTGAGGGCAAGGACAGCTGTGTGCCTTTCTTTGTGATCTCAGAACTTGGCACAGAGTGTAGCGTACATGCTTCGTTGACAGGCTGACTCTTTGACTTTAGTTTTCTCTCTAAATTTAGAAGTTTATGATGTGAATTATGGATTTCCAAATTGCTGTTCTACTCTTAAGATTAAACAGGTGTGTGTGTGTGTGTGTGTGTGTGTGTGTGTGCATGCATATCCATGTGCGAAATGAAGGGGGGGAGTTCTCAAATTTAAACTTCCTTTGAAATGTTCTAACAAGCCACCCAATAGTATTATTCTAGAACTCAATTCCTAGGAAGACAACTCTTCAAACTTGAGTAAACTTCGAAGTCAAAGTTTTTGGTTTTCCCTCTTTCTAAGTTGCTTCTCTCTTTCTCACATCTATTTCCCTCCACCGCTTCAACAGGGCTTTGTGATAAAATCCCCTACAACCTTGTTCTTCCAGGATGGTCAGCCCTGCCACATTAATACAAGGACAGAGGGAAATCTTGGTCAAATTACAAGCAGAGTTAATCACCATTTAGCATCATGCATGATAAGGAGGAAGAAGATCACAATATATGTCTTAGTAGTTCCTTGATGAGAGACACAGTGGGAAGAAATTTTTGGCATTTAAGGAGATCTCTAAACCTCATAGGAAGTCAGCACAAAGTATTGGCCTTTATTTGGAGTGAAGGAAAAGGAGAGAATATTCTCTTTTGAGGGACTGATTATATAAGAACTGAATCCTTTCTCTGAGGGATGTGATGAGAATAAAAAGGAGAGCTGCCCTGATCCACATGCAGTAACTTAATGGAACTTCTTGGCCAGGGAAATAATAAGATGTTTTATATAGAGCATTAGCCTTATTAATATTCAGCAAGCAGTGTTTTCCCTGCATTCAGTCTAAAGCAAATGACCCCATAGACTTTGAGAGTGGTGGAATGGTTTAGACGGGGAAAAAAGACTTGAATGGGAAAACAGAAAAGATGGCTTCAAATTGCAGTCCCATCAGTGGCTTTGTGGATTGGAGAGTTCATTGTCCCTCTCTGGGTGTCAGTTTCCTCCTCTATAAAAGGCAGAGTGTTCAATGACCTTGAAAGTCACTTTTCCCTCCTATTCTCTGGGATTGCACATTAGTCTACTGATCTTCTAAAATATGAAGTACTAGACTAGGAGGCAGCATGGCACATTGAAAAGATTATTAAATTTATAAACAAAGGGCCAGATTTAAATTTTGGATCTTCCATTTATTATTTCTATGATCTTGGGGAAAAATACAAAACAAAACAAAACCTCCCTGAGTTTAAATTTTAAGGGATTGGACTGTGTGACATGAAGGTCCTTATAAGCCTTCAATCCTGAGATCTGGTCCTTTCAATCTCAAAATGGCATACCAGGGACCCAAGGTGACAACAGTTAGGAAATTGCCTCATATCAAATCCATAATCATCACCCACTTTTCCCATTGTGATGAACGTGAGGCTTTACACTTTAGTATTTGTATTTATTAGTGTCATTTATTGTCTTCTGGGCCACTTTATTTCTTACTTGGATAAATTAATCTTAGTGAACAATTTTGATAAAGAACCAATTAAGGCAACTCAGTTTAAGTGTCTCAATTCCACTCCCACCCCTTTGATTAAAATTAAGTCATTTTTTTCCCATCCTACTTCCCCTTGTCATATGAAGTGTGTAACTTGAATCTTCTCACATCTCCCACTCAACATGAAAGTACAGATCTAAGGAGCACAGGACTGAAGCAGCGAAGGAGGTGTTCTAGCCTTCACAAATAGACTGGCATATTCACATCTATGATCTGTCATAAACCTGCTTGGACCTTTCATTTCATTGTGTTCTCATATTCCCTGGATAAAAATTTAATGGGTCATAGTGGCATAGAAAAATAGAACCTAAACCCAGCAGGCATCTTCAAGACCATCAACAGCCTGTCATTTAAGAAAATGGGAATCTGAGACGCAGGGAAGGTAGGGCATTTGCCAAAGGAGACACAGATCATGAATGACAGAACTCTAGTTCTTTAGAGGAATGAATTTTCTACTAACCCATAGGGCATCATTTTCTCCTATACCATAAGAGTTCTTAAGAGACCTTAAGAGAGTCCCAGCTCTGATGTATCCCAGTTTTACAACCTTGAATAAGCAAATTCTCTGAATCACAATTTTCTTAATGCTATACAATGGGCAAAACAATGCCCCCTCCCACAAGGTCATAGTGAGGAAACCTTTGTAAAATTTAAATTACTATAGAAAGGCAAGTTAAGTGGGTCTTTTCAATGCCAGTTTCATCAATTAAAAAGACATTCAAAGAATATTTAGACATGACATGGATCATTCTGATTACCTAGAATGAGTTCTCTCCTACCCTCTTTCCTCATAGTGTCTTTGTCAGCTCAACTCTATCCCCAAATGCTAGTGTCCCTACCTTCCAAATGAAAGTACTTTCTTTTTTTTAATTTTAGACAAATACTAAAACTTAAATACATAATAAGAAAAGAAAAAGGGGCAGCCAGGTAGCACAGCGAGTAAGAGCACCGGCTCCAGTGTCAGGATTGACTTGGAGGTCTAATCCCGGGCTCAGACACTTAGCACCCACCCAGAAACACTTGGCCGTGAAACCTTGAGCAAGTTACTTAACCCCAATTGCTTAGGAGGGGCCAGGTGGCTCAGTGAGTAAGAGCACCGGCTCCAGTGTTGGGACGACCTGGAGATTGAATCCTGGGCTCAGACACTCAGCACCACACCCAGAAATAACTGGCCGTATAACCTTGAGCAAGTTACTTAACCTCGATTGCTTAAAAAAAAAAAAAGCCATATAAACATATATATGTATATATATAAACATGTCATGTGCCCAGAAGAATATAGGAGAGGATTCAGAATATATTGCAATAACTTATCATTTCAAGAAGGTCTATATATTAAATACTGAATGCTATGGTGAGAGCTCATCATCTTTTCTTTACCTCCTTGTAGGTTTTGTTTTGTTTTCTGATATGCACTTTTTACTTTGTTCATTACCTGTCACCTCAAGACTACAACTGAGCATGCATGTATTTATATATAGGTATAGATATATACATACAGGTATTCATAGGTGCACATACATACATACATACATACATATTCATGAGTCTGGGTATGTATATGCATATATGTATATACACACATACATATATAAATATATAATTTCTGTAAGAGATTCTACTACTAATCTTATTCTTATGTTTGTACATAAATCTTTTTCCTTTCTCCTAACACTTCTGCTTTATTTCTACCTACTATCTTGCCCTCTTTTTACTTAATCTACCCCCACTCTATAAACTGCTTCCTTATGTTGCAATTTTCCTAAATCTAAAGATCCTTCTATACCTCCTTTTAAGCTATTCCCTCACCCTCTCCTCTCAAGATCTGTAGCAGCAAGCACCCCAAGCGTCCTCAGGGTTTGCAGCTACCACAGGTTCTTGGATCTGCTTTGTTAAAGGAAAGCAACTCAAAATGGGTTAACAAGCTTACTTTAATCAGTCAGATGTATATCATTTACCTAGTTCAGGGGAAAAAGATCAGCACCCCGAACTTCAGAACATACAGACAGAATTATCAAGACAGAAACATCAAGTAGACAGATTTCCAAACTGTCCAACCATTACATCCATACCCAGTCAACATCTGGGTTTCCACATTCTGGGTTTTTCAAAGCCGGGGGACTCTCAACAACGGCTTCCCAGAATTCAGATCAAATCACAGAACACTTCTCAAAGTGAGTCCCAAAACAAAGCTACACATCAGGGCTTATATAGCCTTCTCCTGGCTCAGAGAATGTAACAACCTTATTGACCCACTGGCCAATCAAAAAGTATCTACTGAAAAACAAGCCTCCCACCCCAGGCTCCAGGTGCACATTAGCCTAGGGGCAGGGAAGATCTTTAAATCTGCATTTCCATTACAAGATCCTTCATCAACCCCCATCTCCTTAAACTTTTATTTCTTTTTAAATTTGTATTTTATACTTTTCTAGATGTATATATTTTTCCTTCTCTTAAACCCATTCGTGATGAAAGTAGGATTCCAGAACTGACAGGTTCCACTGCCCTAATTCCTCTGTATTGGTTCGTCTGCTTGCATCTCCTTTATATAAGATAATTACTCTCTTTGCTGTTTTTGAACAGTTTTTAGTTTTCAAAGTCATATCATACTGAGGTCTATCCCAATCTTTCTTATAAGCTATCTAATAACTAGTAAGACTCTTAGACATAGGTTTTATATTTTTCATACATAAAAGGGAAGAATTCTATAGTCTCTTGTAATTTGTTACTGGGATGTAACATATATTTCTCTTAGTTCTTTAATCTCAAATTTTCTATTTAGCTTAGAGTTTCTTTTAATAGAGTCCTGAAAGTATGACAGTTGAACAAATATCCTTTTTTTTTCATTCAGAATTTTGCTTAGCTTTACTGGGTATGATATTTTTGGTCAGAGGCTCAGTTCTTTTGCTCTTCAATATATAGTTTTCCAAGTTCTGTGATCTTGTAGTGCTAACAGTGTTAGGTCTTGTGTAATTCTAATATGGTATCATCATATGTAAATTATTTTTTCTTGTGACTCAAAATATTTTGTCCTTTATCAGGAGGTTTCAGAACTTAAATAAAATATTTCTGTGAGATTTCCTTGTAGGAAATCTTTTGGTGGTGACTGGTGGATTTTTTTTTTCTATACCTCTTGGCCCAATACTTCAGAACAGTTTTCTTTAATAAATACTTGTATTACTGCATCAAGATGCTTTTTTTATAAGAACTTTAATGTAGTCCAATTATTCTTATGTTTTCTTTTCTTGATCTGTTCTCTAGATCTGTTGTTTTTCTTATGAAATGTTTCTCGTGATCTTCTATTTTCTTTCTCTCTCTCCCTCTCTCTCTCTGTCTCTCCATATATATGTATGTATGCATGTATGCATTCTTGATCTTTTTTGACTTTGCTGGCTTCCTCTTGCCAAATTATGATTTTCAAGAAATTATTTTCTTCCTTAAGATTCTGGATCTCCTTTACTAATTGGTTGACTTTCTTAACATAATCTTGTTTTTCTTGTATTATTCTTATTTTTTTTATTTATCCTTCATCTATTTAATTTGATTTTTTAAGTATTTTCAATTCGCTGATGAATTCTTTTTGGGCAGGTTACTATTTGATAATGCTCTTTGGGGTAGGACAGGATTTCTTTGCTTCTTCTTCTCCCTTTAGGATGAACCCTAGTCTCTCTATTCCCATAGTAGCTTTCTATTTTTTAATTCTCTCTCCATTGTCTCTGTAGTTTTTTTTTTTTTTTTGGTAATAATTTAGGTTTTAGAATCACCTCTAATTCTTGGGCATGGGGAGTGGTGCTTCTGGCCTCTGATTCTCTTTAGTTCTCCCCTCTGCCTTTGAACTCAAATCAAGACCTCCAGTATCCAGTAAGTGCCCACAGTCAGCAACATCCTGTCCCACTGCTTCTGCACTCATCAGGTGTGTGCTGGGGCTTCTTTGCATGTAAGTGGAGAGCTGCAGTTATGTGTATGTGTGTGTGTGTGTGTGTGTGTGTGTGTGTGTTGTGTGTGTGTATGAAAGATGTCTTCTCTTTTGGACATGCTGAGTCATAGGAAACTTGACTGATATATCCTTTCTAGGTATCATAGTGCTTATTTGATTAAAATTTCCAGAGCTGAAGGTGGAAAAGAGTTAGTGTGGGTGGGCTTACTAGTGAAGAGTATACATGCTCTATACCAGAATGAAGGTGGGTAGATAGCATTGAGTTCTATAATCAGTAGGGTTAGGATAGGTAGGTTGACATTTCACCAATTAGGAGACCAAGGTACCAAGGTGGGAGCTGGATTGTGGATCTGTAACAGAATACAGAACAAGATAGTCATTCCTCTTCATTCAGATAAGCTACATTATTTTTTTAACTGTGGGTTCTTCTCCTCCCTTAACATTTGTTTCAGAGGCCTGCCTTGACCTCTTCCTTCTCTCCTTCATATTTTCTTGCACTGGGATATTCCTCATATCTGGTACCTTTGAGGATTTTGGGGCCTTTTTGTTTTGATTTCATTCATTCATTTATTCATTCGTTTGTTTTGCTATGGTGTGCTTGGTGTGTTTAATGTTCCTTTGATTAATTCCATTGACACATATAATTAGAAGCTCAGTCAGTGAATCATTTATTAAATACTCACTATTGAAAAATCTATTTGCTAAATGCTAAGCATCACATTAAAATACCCCACAAACACCATGATTTTGCTGAATTATCTCATACTTGAATTGCCCCTGCCCTCTCTTCTACATATTTTGGGCAGGTAGGTGTTACAGTGGATAAATTGCTCGAACAGAATTAGGGAGATATTAATTCAAATCTGGTCATAGACACTAGTGGTGAGATCATGGTAAGTCTCAGTTTCCTCATTTGAAAATAGGATGGATAAAGAAATGGCAAATCCTTCCAGCTCTTGTTGTCCAGGCATTTTTCAGTTGTATCAAACTCTTCATGATCCTAATTAGGGTTTTTCTTGGCACAGTGGCATTGGCCACAAGGGTTCAGAAATTTTGCATGACAAAAAATACTGAACAATTGCGATACGATGAGGTTCAGCTCAAGCACCCCCTTTCAGCTTCACATTCTCATCTATAAGAATTCAACAGCCTCCTGGCAAAAAGTATCTAAGGAGTAATCTTGTCCAATTCATAGCTGAGAAAGGATAGTGTCACATTCACAATTTGAATATGAACTCATTTAGGCTAAGAATCTCTTGATTTCTTTTTTCCTTCACATTTCTGATATCTAATACTATTCCCTACAAATAGTCGTCATTCACTCAATCATTATAGGTATCTAGTAAATTGTTGTGGGGCACAATTGAATCATACGGAATCCATCCATATATGCAAGTGGCCATTCAATCTTTGTTTAAAGATTCCAGGGCTTAGCCAGTAAACATTTGTGAATATTTGTTATTTATCAGTCACTGAGCTAATGATTAGGCTATACAAATAAAAGCAAAATCATGATCCCTAATTTCAAGAAGCTACATTTCTAAGGAGGAAAGACAACAAGCCCCCTCTGTATTCCCAATGCAAAATCCCCACTACCTTACCCCCCCAAAAAATGAGCCAATCAGATATCCATAGTAGAAACATATAATGGAAAAACTGAAGGCCATCTAAGAGGGAAGGGAGGTTGTAGGAAGGAGGCTTACTCAGGCAGAGGGTTGAGTGATTTCAGCTGAGTATTTAAGGAAACCAGAAGAGAAATCAGGAGGATAAGGTACAGAGACATAACATTCTAGTCACAGAGAATAGTACATACAAAGGCACGGAATCTAGAGACAAAGTGTCTTGTTGAGAAAAAAGCAAGTGTAAGGGTATGAATTGGAAGAAAACTAGAATATTAGTAAATGGCCAAGTTGTATGGCATTTAAGTGCCAGAAAGAGAATTTTCATTTGATACTAGAAGTTAATATAGAAGAAGAGAAGTTGATTGAATGGGGGTGGGGTAGAGAGATTGATATAGAACTTTAATTTAAAATGATCGGTTTGACAGCTGAATGAAGGATGGAATGGAGTAGAGATAGAGGAGGTAAGGAGGGTAATTACAACCTGGCAGTCCTGGAGAGAAATGCTGAGAGTCTATTTTAGGATTGTGGAGAGAAGAGTACCAGGGAGAGAGGATATGGTGAGATGCTATGTCATCATTTCTCCTTTTGCATTTGTATATTCCTGCTTCTTAGGCATAAACATATATTAGGGTCTTTGCTAATCAGACCATTTGTTCCTGATTCTGCCATACAGAGAAAGGCTTTAATCCCCCTTTAAGTGATATTGTCTTAAATACTGAACATCCAATCCTATGCCTCACCCCTATATTTCTTCAGACTAAGCATTCCAAATTCTTCCAAGAGATCTGGATATAGAAGAAATTTAATCCCCTTGTTGGACAGTTTGCACTTCTTTGGATGATCTACATTTTATCAATGCATTCCTTAAAAGATAGTAATAGTACTCAGAGATGAATTTAGTTCTCCAGATATTCTCCTACCTGAACTGAGGAAAACATGGCAAGTGTTTCTTTTCTACCTGAACCTTCTCAATGTGACTTGAGGTCATGCTGGTTTCTGGCTTTTGTTTGAGCTTTGTTGTTGTGATTCAGTCATTTCAGTCATGTCTGACTCTTTATGAGGCCATTTGGCATTTTCTTTTTGAAGAGATACTGGAGGGGTTGGCCATTTCCTCCTCCAGCTCTTTTGTATAGATTGTAGCAAACAGGGTTATGTGACTTGCCCAAGGTCATGAAGCTAGTAAGTCTCTGAGCAAGGATTTGAGCTCATGAGGGTGAGTCTTACTGATTCCAAGCCCAGTGCTCTATACAATGTACTACCTAGCTAACTTCGTAGTCCACTAAAACTTGAGAATCTTTTTTCTTCAAATTGTTTGTGTTGACCTCCCTTCCCCACCTAGTCCTGAGGAAATTAATTTCTGGAAAACACTTTGGTTGGTACCTCCTAGCATTTTTACTTATTGTATTTTAATTTGTATCAGATGTATCAGTCCCTATGTTTTATAGGAAAGCTCCATATTATCCTACTAGATTGTAAGTTGCTTGAGGGCAGAAACTACAACTTATTTATCTTTCTGGTTCTCTTAATAGGGAGGTTATTGTGTGACCCAAAGTAGTATAAATACAGCTGACTGTGTTTAAGGACAACCAAGTAGCAAGTAGGCCTCAAGCATATGGAGCTAGCCAGGCAGGGTTTCCCCATTGCCCACAATTTGATAAACAAAGAGCCTAGAGCTCTCAGATTGTTTGAGGGACAACCTGAAGGGCCTTCCCTGTTGTGATCAGGAAGCATTGTCTGCCTCAGAGATTACAATTTGGTCTTCCTCTATTCTGTAGCTGAATTGGACAATGGGAGGCTTTTTGATTCACAGTCAGGTTGGGTCTATTCAAACAAAATGATCTTAGGAGAAATTGTGCTTCTTACTTTCCAGGGGAGTTCAACAGGAAAAAACAAAAAATCCTCTTCCCCCTACCCTGCCAAAAAACCAATACCCTAGACACAGAAAAAGAGGAATTGATAAATATTCCATCTCTTGTCTGTTGCAAGGATGATGAATGCCAGCTTTGCTTTAAACCTGAGCTAAAGAGAATATCTAAGCCAATATTTTACATTCCTTGGTTTTCTCATCAGTGGAACAAAAGAATGCAAAATCTAGGTCTAGGGGCCAACTCTTTCATTAAAGACATTATGATGTGAAGAACATTTATTCCCCTTCTTGGTCCTCAGTTTCCCTTGTTGCAATAAATGAATAAGTGGAAAAAAACATTCATTAGTTATTTTATATGATATCTGCAACATACTAAGTTCGGGGCAGGTGGGGAGGGCAATAATATTTGACAGCAAAGACAGTTCCTTCCCTTAAAGAATTTGAATGGGAGAAGTCTCCCCTTTTTGTGTAGGAGAAAGGTGGGCAGGAAAAGTCACTTTGGTCTGGAAAGTTACAAGAATTCTGAGTTGGGCCAAAAGAGATCAAAATGACAGTCTTCATGGATTAGAAGGAGAGAGTGAATTGGATCCAAGTTCCAAGATTCCAGAGGAGGGTGAAGGCTTAGAAGAGGAGGGGGTCAGAGAAGGCAAGAGAAGAGAGATTGAAGTGAAGCATGATGCTTGGAGCTGCCCTGAAACTGGTCCCAGACTGACAGTTACCATCAGGGCTGAGGCTTAGCGCAAAATGGAGATTCCTCCTGAGCATGGCGTCTGTTTTCGAATGAAAGGACTCTGCTAAGTGCTTTGAAGTAAACTCCCAGATGTGAGATTCCACGTTTGATTGTTTTTTTTTTTGTTGTTGTTGTTTTAAGGTTTCTTTAAGCTCTGTCATTGTTGGCTATTGTAAGGGCTCTTCTAACTCAGAATTCTATGTTCCATAGAGTTCTAAAATTCCTCTCGGCTCTGAGGTTATCTGGTGTATTTCCTAAGGTGTGTCCTATCGGTCACATTTTATACTTTTTGTCACTTCCAGATCAGGCCTTCTTGGTTCTATGCTCTCTTGTCTCTTTTAGCCTCCTTCCTCTATGTTCCAAAGTCCTTCCCAGTTCTTCCAGCCTGTGCTGTATTCTAAAGATCCTTCCAGGTTTGATGTTTCATAGAGCATATTATGAGAGGCACAACACAACATCTTTGTGCCTCAGAAAACTTTAGGATATTTTGAACTGCCAAATACACTGTCAAATTCAGTAAAATTCCAAAGAATTCTTTCCACCATCAAATCAATTCAATTGAAGAAATGCCTGGTATTTTATCAAGGAATATAATGTGAAATATAGTCACATTAACAGAATAAAAGCCTTTTGCAAATCACTGTGAAATTATCAAAGGATTGGAAAATGACTCCAAGGCATCATAGGGAGTATTCAATTTTATGGAAGTTATTTTATAAATTTGACTGCAATGCTCTAGTTGATGAGCATTAATTTAATTATGAAAGGTTATAATTTGTTTTCCCCACATGAAAAAAATTCTGCTTATCCTGGATTCTCATTTCCTGTTCCTTTCCTTGTTCCTTTTATATTATGCAAAGCCATTTGTAATATTAGGAAGCTTGATTTATTGGCCTTCAGCTAAACAGCCTGTTTGAAGAGAGACAACCTCTAACTACTCCCAGCTAGCAACAACAATAATACTAATCAAAATCTATGTAGTGCTCTAAACATATTGAAATACTTCAAAATATGACCTCATTTTATGCTTACAACAACCCTGGAAAATGAGTGCTAGTCTTAGCTACATTTTGTATATGGAGAAACTGAGGCACATAGCAGTTAAGTGACTTGCCCAGGATTACACAGTTAGCAAGTACAGGAATTGAGTTTAAAATTTCAAAGACACAAGCAAAACAGCCCTTCTCCTCAAGTGGTTTACATTTGATTATGGTAAAAGCATGTAAAATTAAGGTAATGAAAATAATATATACACAAAGGAGTAAAAATTAACTCTGGAGTTTAGGAGAGTGTTACCAACTGGAAAAGTCCTTAGGAGGGAAATATCATGCCAGTGAACATATGAACTATTTATTTGTAAATCAAACAAGGTAGACAGAGTCAATGGGCTGGTCTGATTTAGGGATGGACCACTTATTTCATTGGTCGAAAGAGAAAGGTCCTGGTGAGGAAATTCTCCTATGAAGTTAGGGTAGCTCTTTCTCTGCATAATCAATAGTTTTACAAAAAGCAGTAATTGCTCTAAGAGGTAATTGTGATTTGCTAATGGTCCTACAGCCAGCATGAATCAGAGTTAAGATTTTTGAAGCCAGATTTTCCCTGATCAAAGTAAGCTCCTTATATGTAGTGCTGTCCTGGCTGCTTTAGAGAATACAAGTTTACCCACTCATTCCCAACAAATCTATAAAGAATCATTGCTTTCAAAGAGATTTCATATTTCAGCTATTGACACTGTAATGGACACCGAGATATAACAGGACAGCTAGGCCAATTATAATTTGATAGGAGGGTTTATTAACCGGCCGGGACTCCCTCTCAGACTGAAAGACAGCAGCGAGCTTTCTGTTAAACATAATTTTATAGACAATGTGATTGCTGGCAGCAGAATATGTTTCTAAGGGGTACAATGTCTTTAGTATCGTGTCTATTGAGGCAAAACATTCTCAGTATTATTCTTATTAAGGCAAACCATTCCCAGTATTATTTCTTTTCAAGCAAAACATTCTCAGTATTATTCTTATTGAAACAAAGCTTTAGTATTATTTCTACTGAAGCGAAACAGACCTGAATCTGTGGCATGTTTTAGCAACACAGGTGAAACATTTCTTTACTATTGGAGCCTATTAGGTGGTTTCCAAGGAACCCAGTAGGGGTCCACTCTAGCAGGTTTAAGGGGGATCTAGTGTATAATTTCTGGTGGGCACTTCAACACACTCTTTCAAAGCTAGTAACCCAGTTCTATTCAGAAAATCCATTAATGATGAAGTATGGCATGTGAAATAGATATTCACCAAAATAAAAATGATGTACCACTGAGCTATTCCATTCTGTAAGACCTGAACAAGAAGATTTGTTATTACTATCTATGGGTAGAGTCCTGAAGGCACCCACTTCCCAACGGAATGCCAATTGGAGTGAGCATGCCCCAGGAGATTGAAACAGGAGACTATAACAATGGAAGGGACTGATGCCTATCTCTCTGTCAAAGGCCAAATCTACAAAAGGAAACAGAGCCTGGGTCAAGAAAGCATAACAATCAGAGGCTATAGTAAGAGTGTTATGATTAGGGACAAGCAAGTTTATGTAGATATTCACCTAAGCAGCAGGAGATGAATTAGACAAGGGGTAGGGTACAATACTGATATCTCACCCTTTCACTGAACTGAAAAGCAGGACTGATGTCTAACTGACCTAATTTTTGATGGAAGATACTAGCAATGGTGGGGACCAGGAAAGCCCTCTTGCTGAGATGGGATCTGAGACAAGACTTGGAGGAATCTTGGGAAAACAGAATTTTCAAGTGAGGAAAAGGAGCATTTCAGGCATGATGGACAGAAAGGGAGAAATGCAGTGTGAGGACATGCAATGTTATGGAAGAGGAATAACAGGCTAATCTGATTGGATTTTAGGGTAAGTTTGCAGAATGTAGAAATTGCTTGATCCTGTGTAATCTTGACTGTAGTTCCATGATATTCAAATTGTTTCTTTTTGGCTGCCTGCAATATTTTCTCCTTAATTTTGTAATTCAGGAATTTGGCTACTACATTTCTTGGAGTTTTCAATATGGGATCTCTTTCAGGAGGAGATCGGTAAATCCTTTCGATAACTATTTTACCTTGTGATTCTAGGTCTTCAGGGCAGTTTTCTTTGACAATTTCTTGGAGGATGTTTTCCAGGCTACTTTTTTTCGTCATGGTTTTCTGTTAGACCAATAATTCTTAAGTTATCTCTCCTGGATCAGTTCTCCAGGTCAGTTTTTTTTTTTCAGAGAGATAGTTTACACTTTCTTCCAATATTTCAATCTTCATATATTGTTTGATTGACTCTTGGTGCATTTTAGAGTCCTGTGCTTCAATTTGACTGATTCTAATTTTTATTGAATTACTATCTGTGATTAGGTTTTGAAGGTCCTTTCTTAAGGAGGTATTTTCTCCAATTAGTTCACTAATTTTATTTTTTACAGATTTGTTTTCTTCAGTGAGACTTCTTTTCCAATTTGGTCACTGTAGATTTCAATTTATCTTCTATTTCCCTAATTTGGCTTATAAAATATTTCTTGAGCTCCTCCAAGAATGCTTTTTGGACTTGAGACCAGTTCACATTTCCATCTGTGGTCTTAGGTGTGGACACAGAGACCATGGTGTCTCCTGAAAGTGATTCTTCTCTTCAGAATAATAGGATTCTATTGGCTTTGGTCTTGCCTTTGCAAGTTGCTTCCCACCCATTGTAATTGCCTATTTCCCATCCTTTAAAGTGTATTTCTACTTCTGGGGTACAGAGAGCTCTGAGCCAAACTTCTCAAGCTGGGAACTAGGTGCCTGGTTGATAGCTTTGTGTGCTGTAGACTCTGGGTGTCTAGATAGAGGCTAAGTCCAGGACTCTCAGTGTTTCACCTGAGTTATGCTGAGGCTCACAGAGAAATTTATGGGGGAGAGATGTTCTTGCCTCTTCAGATTTCTGCCTCTATGCCCCTGGGTTATAGCTCAGACAGGCTTTTTTGCTGGTCAGGTGAGGTGGGGCTTGTTGGGACCCCTCCTGCTCTTCTCTTCAGACTCCTTACTTCCTCAGTTACACCCTTTCACAGTGACTCCTAAGCCTGAGGCTATTTCTGCTATTTTGGGATTTTACTAAGGGTGAGACATTTGTCCCTGTGTTTTCTTGGTCAGGGAGGGGGAATTGGAGCCAGAGTTGAATTTGCCATCCTGACCCCTGGAAAATCAAGCAGGTGATTTTTAAACTTTCAGGCTAGGGTCTGATATCCCCAGGAGAAGCTGCTGTCTCTGCTGAGGGCCCTGAGCTTTTTCTTATCCAGCTCTGAGGGATCCTTCCATGGCATTGTGAAGCACTAGTGAGATGGCTGTGAATTGCTCTTAGGGTGTGTGAGTCTGCTGGCTGGGGCTCCTTCTCTCTCTGTTGTTGCTGCAGCCCCCTCGTGATGCATGCTCTCCATATCCTGAGCCATGTGGGCAGTTTCCAGGGTTGGATTCTGCCATGCTCTGTCTCCCAGTGGATTCTGACACTCCAAAACCCATTCAGATTCACTTTTTAAAATTTAGTGATGGGATTCACAAAGAAGCTTAGAAAAGTCACTGCTTCCTTTCTGCCATCTTGCCTCCACCCATAACATATCAGGAAAGAATTTTTACAACCAATGTCTCTGATAAAGGTGTCATTTCTAAAATTTACAGAGAATTGAGTCAAATCTATCAGAATACAAATCATTCCCTGATTGATACATGGTCAAAGGATATGAACAGGCAGTTTTCAGAGGAAGAAATTAAGGATATCAATAAGCATATGAAAAAAGCTCTAAATAACTATTGATTAGAGAAATGCAAATCAAAACATCTCTGAGGTACCACATCTCACTAGTCAGATTGGCTAAGAAGACAAAACAGGAAAATGACAAATTCTGGAAAGGATGTTGAAAAAATTGGAATGCTAATGCATTGTTGGTGGAGTTGTGAACTGATCCAACCATTCTGGAGAGTAATCTGGAACTATCCCCAAAGGAGTATAAATATAAAAATAATTTCATACCCTTTTACCCAGAAACGCCTCTTCTAGTGTTGTATAGCAAACAGATCACAGAAGTGGTGATCAGGTATGTGCTCTGGGAACCCCCTTGAACTCTCCTTGAATCCTTGAGGTACAGGCTTTGGGAATCTTCCCTGAACTCTTGAGTAAATAATCCCATTTGATGAGGCAAGTCTGTTACTAGACTTCCCACCCTTGAACTGGCCTAGCCCATCATTTTTGTGGTCTCCAGGTTTCTTTCCATGCTTAATCACTCATTGACCTCACTAACTCCTCCTGAAGAATCTCCCCAATCTCCTCCTCTAGACCATCTCTAGAATCCTCCCACAACCTACTGTATATAAGACCCCATATTATATTCATGTTTATGAGAGTGGCACACAATGCCAAAGGAGAGGGAGAGCACCATAGTATCATGGGAGCACCATAGAATGCCATGTGGGTGGGAGCAGCATAGAATAGGAAGAGCACCATAGAATAGTGAGAGCACCATAGAATGACCTAGCACAGATTTACTCTGTATCTAATGAAAGCAACTTTTAATAAATTTTGCTTTTCTTTTCCTGAGAAGACAAGTAGAAATCATTCAGCAGGACCTGTGTGTTGATATTTTGGGGACTCCAGAGCAACCCTAATGCTCTTTTTGGGTAACCTCTCCAATATGTCCCAAAATATTTATAGTAGCTCTTTTTGTGGTGGCAAAGAACTGGAAATTAAGAGGTTTCCCATCAATTAGGGAATGACTAAACAATTTGTGCTATAATGAAATATTATTGTGCTTTAAGAAATGAGGAGCAGACAGACCTCATATATACCTGGAGAGGTTCATACAAACTGATGCTGAGTGAGAAGAGAAGAACCAGGGGAAATTTGTACACAATTAAAGACACAGCATATGAGTGATGACCAACTGTGATAGATTGGACTCTTCTCAGAAATGCAGGATTATAAGACAACTCCAAAAGACTTGTGATGGAGAGAGATGTCTACATTCAGAGAAAGAACTAGGAAGAACAGAGTTTAAAAGTAGATTGAAGAAAACTACCTGCTCTCATTCCTTTTTTTTGTTTAGTTTTATTTCTTCTTTCTCATTGCTCATTCCATCTGTTTCAATCCTTCTTTATAACCTGATAATGTCTAATGTGAAAGTATTTGCAGATCCTATTGATTGTATGCCACCATGAGGGGGCAGGGTGAGGGAGCGAGAGAAAATTTGGAACTCAAGGGTTTGTTCAACTGAATCTTGTAAACTAAAAGTAAACAAATTAATAAAGACAAAAAAATAAAAATAGACCCTAGAAATCATCCTTCAAGAAATTCTCAAGGGAAAATTGCCTTGATATTCTAGAACCAGAGGGCAAAATAGAAATTGAAAAAATTCACCAATCACCTCTTCAAAAAAAGTTCCCAAAAAGAAAATTCCTTGGAATATTATAGCTAGATTCCAGAGTTTCTGTATCAAGAAGAAAACATTACAAGCATCTAGGAAGAAACAATTTGAATATTGTGGAAGCATGATCAGTATAACACATCTAGCAGCTTCTATATTAAGGTATGGGAAGGATTGTGATATGGTATTCTGGAGGTCAAAGGATCTAGGATTCAAACCATGAATCACCTACCCAGTAAAACTAAGTATAATGCTTCAGGGGAAAATATGGTTGTTCAGTGAAATAGACAACTGACAAGCAATTCTTAATTTAAAAAAAAAATCAACAGAAATTTTGACATTCAAATATAAGAAGCAAGAGAACGTAAGAAGGTGACCCTGGATTATCAAAAGTGATGCCAATGTATCACAAACCCTTGAAAGTTCAACCAAACTGGAAGAGTCTCAATGACAATATTGAACTTGAGTTTCATGTATGATATTGGTATGATACAACTCTGTTGTCTGAGGACCAGCCTGGCTCAATGAAGAAATACTTGTTATTAAAAAAAAAATAATTCTCTCTTAAATGCCAGTTGTAATGTCCTTTTCTTAATTCCACCCTTCTTGATCTTTCAGAGATTTTTGACACTATTGTTCACCTTCTTTTCTTGATGCTCTCTTTTTTATGTTTTCTTGAAATCACCCTCTCCTTGTTCTCCTCCTCTTCATTCCTAAGAATACTTTCTTGGATCTTCATTAAGAACAAATCCACTAACTTTTGGTCTTGCACAAGACTCTGTTCTGAGCTCTCCTTTTCTCCCTCCATATTATATAATTTACTGATCTCAATTACCAGGGTTTTAATGATCATCTCTGTGGTGATGATTCTCAAATCACTTCCTTCCCAAGACCCCTTCCAGGCATTAACATTCTCAGCACTTAAGAGTTAGTTTGTACATTCTTTGTTTATATATTATTTTTCATTTCCTTATTTTTACATGTTTTTTGCCATAGTCAAATGTAAGCCACTAGAGGAAAGTGGCTGTTCTGTTTGTGTCTTTGAAATTTAAACCAACCTCATATACTTGTTAGCTGTGTCATCCTCTTTCTCTGTTATTTCTAACTGCCTATTGTAATCTTATCACTTGATGTCTTCAAGGCAAAGGTCAACATGTCCAAAATCAATTTCACTATTTTTTTTCCTGAAAACCATTCCCTTTTTCCAAATTCCTTGATATTATTAAGAGTATTGCCATTTTAATAAGTAACTATATTCACAACCTAGGAATTATAGAGTCCAAGTTAGGGTGTAGTTAAAATCTTGTTCACAGATCTGTAAAGAGACCAGAGTCACTGTATCTAAGGATATGAAGGGGGTAGAGGATGATAACTGTTTTTAAGTCTTGACAGATTGTCATCTGCACCAGGGATTTAATTTAATTATTCTTGTTGGGTCTAGAGAAAGACCTCAGAGAAGTTGGAAGAAATTGGAACCTCTTCCAGACTACACAATATATAAAATTCACTTTTTGAACTCAATTCTGAGACTTTACATTTATTCTCATTAAATTTACTTTTCTTCCACTCAGTCTGACATTTAAATTAGCCTGCTTCGGTGCCAGATTTTTAAGAGAGGTTTATCTTAATTATGCCATACAAAACATGAGTTTTCTGACCATTATGAAAAAGGAAAGATCGGTAAGACAATACAAATTTATGAAGCATTTACTATGGGCCAAGCACTGTACTAAACATTTTAGAAAACTAGGTCATTTGATGCTCAAAGCACATAAAAATGTAGTAAACATAAACAAAAGCTTATGAGAAGAAAAGATCTTGAGATTCTAACTTCCTGTCTCTTCTTAGTTAACAAGCCAACATCTTCTGACATGGACTAGTGAAGACCATTCTCTTAAAAATACCCCCTTTATTAAATTATCAACAAATGTTTCCCTCTTCAAAAAGGGCAGGAATAATAACATGATGAAAAAAAAATCACTAGACATGAGATCAAATAACAAGGCTCAAAATTTGTTGCACATACACTGTCTGGAAATTCTTTCTTCCCTCTGGGATTCAACTTATCCTATTCAGAAAATGAGGGGGTGTGAAGATGTCCATTAAGGTTACTTCCATATTTAACCTTCTTCAGTTCCATGAGGTTTGTAAGCATTATGAGGGCCCTAACTGGAATGAAATTCTTAAAACCCATACCAATTGATGTTTCTGAAATCTGCTTCCCAAACCATGTCCTGAACAACATTCATCCATTCCATTTTGCCTGAATACTGTATAAATGAATGCAATTTCTTCTCTGTTTCACTCTCTTAACATCTAACTAGAAAAATCTTTAATCATCCCCATCATTTCTTTTTGTTTTTCTATTTTTATTTCCGTATCATCACCCCTCTCATTTGTTTCCCCATTGTTTCCATTTTACAAATGTAAAATAATGAAACTCTTCTAATTTAGATCATCTAATCTAACCACATTTCCTGTTCCTTGGCTCCAAATGGGTAATATTTTAGCCAATATTCCAGAGGATAGAGCTATTTTTAATAATTGTACTGCTCTTTTAGTGATAGTCTGTTCAATTCATCCTTAATTTCTTTCACTAATAATCATTTCTATAATTTCATTACTGGGGACATTTGCCTCATGCTCCACTTCTTCACTATGGCATGGAAAGGGATCTGGGTTTTTCACTATATTTAATCCTGGAACAGGAGTTCTGCTTGGGCCGGTCAAGTTAGAAAGTCTGAGAGCTGGCATCCTAAAATCCCATGCTTTTTTATTCCTGAGTATCAGCCTGACTAAGTTTTAACATGCTCCTTGCCAATAGATGAAAAACAAGAAATAACTCTTATCTCTCTAGCTACCATAACTTACTAATTGAGACCAAATGCATGAAAGGATGAGACTGTGTCAGTAGAGGGTCTTCTGACATAATGTAATCATGCAATCTAGTAATACTATAATACAATATTTATTGGAGAATATAATTTTTGGATATATTTCTAGAATTCCACTAAAAGATCAAGGGTAGTATAAGAGGTAAAGATGCCAACAAACTCCAAATCACTGAAGAGAATTAATTATATTAATTTCCTGAAAGCAAACTGAAACTAAATGCTAACCACTTACCAAACTAAAAACTAAGGCTTAAATAACTATAGCTGGACTGGACCTTTAGATGATGTTATCCAATCTCCTTATGTTACAAATAATGAAAGTTTAGCCCAGACAATGTAAGTGACAATGCCAAGGTCAGACAGGCAAGAAGTGGTAGGCTGTAGTGAGAGCAGAAGCTTGTCTCTGAGACAAGTATTTTTTTCCAGAATATTTCAACCAACCAGCCATTCAACAATTTCCCCCATACTTCTACAATGTCTCTCAGTGACATAGAGACAACATAAATAGAAATCACTGGACTTGGGTTTGGATTTTGTCCCCACTACTAATGGCCTTGTAAAAGTCACCAAACTCTGCTAGGCCTAAATGTCTTCATTTGTAAAATAAATTAATTATTCAAAATTAAGCTTCTTTCTAGTTGTATATCAATGATGATTTCATCTCATGATGGACTCTCATAAAGACCCAGTGAATCACTTTATACCGCTAGAAATTTATGTTTTAAATAAGAGATATTTAACAATGGATATTGTGCTTCTTTCTCTGTGTCTGTCTCTCAGTCTCTGTCTCTGTTTCTGGCTCTCTCTATTTCTCTGTCTCCTCTCTCTGTCTCTTCGTCCCTGTCACTTTCTATCTTTCTGTCTCTGCCTCTCTCTGTCTCTGTATCTCCGTCTCTATCTCTCTTTCTCTGTGTCTCTCTCTCTGTCTCTCTATTTATGTCTCTGTCTCTTTGGCTGTCTCTGTCTCTGTCCCTCCCTCCCTCCCTACCTCCTTCTCTCTCTCTCTCTCTCCCCCTCCCTCCTTGTCGCCTTCTCTCTCTCTCTCTCTCTCTCTCTCTGTATCTCTCTTTCTTTCTTTCTCTCAAACTTCAGGCCAGCAATCTATTCACTGCCCCACCAAGCTACCCAAGGTCCCCTCTAAGTGTTCTCTTTTCCAGACTAAACACACTGTGTCCCTTCACTAAATTTTCATAAGATATGACCTTGAAATCCTCAACCCTGCTGGTTGCCATCACATGATTCTTCTCTACTTTCTCAGGTCATTCCCGTAAGCCTATGCCTCAAACTCAATCAGAAATTCAAGAGGCTAACTGCATATAGCATTATTATAACATATCCTTGTTCCACCCCTCATTAGCTGGCAGGCAGACTCACAGCAAGCATGTAAGTGGTGACCATGTGCTAGACGCTGCTAAGCACCATATAATATAAATACATAAATACAAACAAAAAGAAAGAAAGACAATGCCTGCCTCAAAGTGTTGACCTTCTAATGGAAGAAGACCACACATGAAAGGGACCTGAAATTCAGATAGGGGAGAGAAGCTAGACCCCCAAAGAGGCAGAGTAGTGAAAGGCAGGAGAATTGGAAACACAGCAGAGGGGCAATGAAGCCTAGCCATCACAGTCCTGGCTCCAAAATGGAGGACACAGAGCCTGGCACCAAGTAGAGACTTAGTGAAGACTCTGTGGCTTGATTTCACTGTCCTGATGCAGCATGATTGTGAGGAGGCTCCCTCCTGCTTGAGAATTTGTCCCTTTGGATGTTCAATGATTGTGAATATTGTAATTAAAAGGGAGGGGAGACTAGGTGATACAGTGAATAGAGCATCATCCCTGGAGTCACGAGAACCTGAGTTCAAATTTGGCCTCAGACATTTGACAAACTTACTAGCCATGTGATTTTGGGCAAGTCACTTAACCCCAACTGCCCTCCAAAAAGCAAAAAAAAAGGGGAATGTTGCAGATCAACATCCTATGTCCTAATGAGATCATGAAATTTATGTCAGTAGACTCTTTTAGGCTCATCTGTTTTAGAAAAGCTTTGTGGTGAGGTAGAACTTTTTTTTTAATGTGGCTATAGATATGTTTGATTACTTCATCTTAAAACTAATACATATTTTGATCATTTATCAATTAGAGAATGGCTCTTTTTTTTGGACTCAGTTCTCTATATGTTTCAGAAATTAGAAACTTGCCTTATTAGAGAAACTTGCCTTAATGTTTTTGCCCACAATTACTATAGCAAACTGTATTTCCCTCCGTCCTATTCCCTGGCCCCCTCTTTTGGCTTTCTTTTCTTTTCTTTTTTTTATTTAAAAATATTTATTTATTTTTAAGTTGTTTTCCCAAGTTACATTAAAGTTATTTTCAACATACGTTTTTAAACTCTGAGTTCCAAATCCTCCACCCTTTTCTTCTATTCTCTCTCTCCTTTTACCCTGTCCCTCCTCTAAAATGTTTTGCTTCTGACTACCCCCTCTCCCAATGTGCCCTCCCCTCTATAACTCCCCCTTTCTCATATCCCCTTCTCCTCCTACTTTCTTGTAGGATAAGATAAATTTCTATACCTATGCGAATTTGGATGTTATTCCCTCTTTGAACCAGTTCTGATGAAAGTAAAGTTAATTCATTCACTCTCAACTCCTCTTCTTCCTCTCTACCATAACAGTTTTTTTCATCTCCTTTGAAACATAATTTGCCCCATTATACCTCCCCCTTCCCTTTTCCCCAACATATCGCTTTATCACCCCTTAATTTAATTTTTTAGGTATCACCCCTTCATATTGAACTCACATCTGTGCCCTTTGTCTATATATACTCTTTCTATTTGCCCTAATAATGTAAAAAATTCTTATGAGTATCGTCTTCCTGTATAGGGATGTAAACAGTTTAACCTTATTGAAGCCCTTATGATTTCCATTTCCCATTTACCTTTTTATTCATTTCTTTATTTCTTTAATGAGTGCACTTTTGTTTGAACTGGTCTTAAGTCAGTGTGAAGGTAAAGCTCCTCCCCTCTCCCAAGTACTGGCACCAATCTTATAAAACTTACAGGGAAATTATAAAAGTCTTCATTTGCATATATGTTGGGGGCAGAGAGGGAATTTAGGGGGCCATTGAATATGGCTTACAATTCACAAAAGAGAACAAGTACTAAGGCGGAGGATACAAAAAGTTTTTTTGTATTTTTTAAGGATTACATAATTCACAATTAAAACAATACTAGTGCTTTACTCCTTCCCCTCTCCCCATCTGGATCTTTGTTACATTTTCCTTTGCTCTAGAAGAGAACAGCCTTCGCTTGTAATTCAGTAATAATGTATTATACAATATTTGGAATGACTATTAAGAAAAAAAAAACCATAAAATCGGAACCCTGAAGACACAATATAGAACTCTGTGGATGCTTGCCTCCAAAGTACTTAGACTGTTCATCACTTTCACTGTTCCAGTTTTCAAATCCTGAGTCAGGCACACACACTAAAAGCCATGCCGGTTTCATCTCTTTTTTAGACAATTATCATATCATACCCTTTGACAAAAAAAAGAAGAAAAAAGAAAAAAAGTCCCCTTAGAACCATTTGCAGTGGACAAGGGAGGGCCCAGATTCATCATATTCCTGCTTGCTGATGCACATACGCTGGCAGGTGGAAGGAGATGCCAGGATGGAGCCTCTAATCCAGAGCATTTGTGCTCAGGGGGCCAGTGATCTTCATTTTCATTGCTGGGACCTAAAGCTGTAATCTCCTTCATCTTGTCAGCAGTGCCTGGGTATATGGTTGTACCACCTGAAAAGAAAGTCTTGCCATACCAATCCTTACAAATGTCAACATCAAACTTAATGATTGAGTTTAAGATACTTTCATCAGTTCCACAGTATTCCATACCTAAGAATGATGGTTTGAAGAGAGCTTCTGGGTATCAGGACCTCTGATTGCCAATAGTGATAACCTGACCATCAAAGAGCTCATAGTTCTTTTCCAGAGAGGAGTTAGATGCAGCAGTGGTTATTTCCTGCTCAAAGTCTAGGGTGACATATCACAGTTTTTCCCTGATGCCACACACAGCTTCCCTCTCAGCTATGGTAGCAAAACTGTACCCTCTTTCAGTCATGATCTTCATGAGGTAGTCCATTAGATCACAACCAGTCAGATCCAGACAAAGGATGGCATGGGGAAGGGAATAACCTTCATAGATGGGCACAGTGTGGGTCCCACCATCACCAGAGTCCATCACAATACCAGTGTACAACCAAAGACATACAGGGGCAGCACAACCTGGACGGCAATGTACATGGCTGGGGTGTTGAAGGTCTCAAACATAATCGAGATCATCTTTTCTCTTTTGGCTTGGGGATTCAGGGGGACTTCAGCGAGTAGCACAGGGTGCTCTTCAGGGGCCACACAGAGCTCATTGTAGAAAGTATGATGCCAGATCTTCTCCATGTAATCCCAGTTGGTGAGAATACCATATTCAGTGGGGTTACTTCAGGGTTAGTATATCTCTTTTGCTCTGGGCCTTATCTCCCACATCAGTCTTTCTGGCCCATACTCACTATAACACCCTGATGTCTTGGAGACCCAACAATGGAAGGGAAGACAGTCTGAGGGGCATCATCTCTGGGAAAGCCAATTTTTCACATTCCAGAGCCATTGTCAATGAGAGCAGCGATATCATCATCCATGGATAACTTTGAAGTGTTCAGTTTAAACACTTAAGAGAGAAAGGAGGTGGTGCCACACCTGGAGATGGCAGGAGGCAGGTGCATCCTGGGTGGAAGAGATCACAGCTCCTGTTTCCCTTTTTATGCTTCTCTTGAGTCTTGTATTTGAAAGTCAAATTTTATATTCAGCTCTGGTCTTTTCCTCAAAAATGCTTAAAAGTTCTCTATTTCATTGAAGACCATTTTTTCCCTAAAGGATTATATTCAGTTTTACTGAGTAGCTGACTGATGGTTATGATCCTAGAGCGTTTGCCCTCCCAAATATCATATTCCAAACCCTATGGTCCTTTAATGTAGAAGCTGCTAAATCTTGTGGTATACTTACTGTGGCTCAATGATACCTGAATTATTTATTTTTGGCTACTTACATTATTTTCTCCTTGAACTGGGAGCTCTGGAATTTGACTGTAATAATCTTTAGAGTTTTCATCTCTTTCAGGAGGTGATTGGTGGATTCTTTTGATTTCCATTTTACCCTTCTAAAATATTAGGGCAGTTTTACTTTTTAATGTCTTGAAAGATGATGTCTAGGCTCTTTTTTATTATGGCTTTCAAGTAGTCTAGTAATTTTTTAATTATCTCTCCTGCATCTGTTTTCTAGGTCAGTTGTTTTTATTTTTCCTATGTCTCCTATATTTTTCAATCTTTTGGTATTCTCTTATTGTGTATAGAATTCTTATAAAGTCATTAGATTCCATTTCCTCAATTCCAATTTTTAAGCAAGTATTTTCTTCAGTGGGTTTTTATACTTCCTTTTTAATTAAGTCAAATCTACTTTTTAAGGAGTTCTTTTTTTCTTCAGCGAATTTTTTGTGCCTCTTTTTCCATTTTGCCGATTCTGCTTTCTAAAATTCTCCCCTCAATGGCTTTTTGTACTTCTCTTACTCTTTGACCTAGTATGTTGTTTTAAGGTCTTATTTTCTTCAGTTTTCTTGTGTCCTCATTGACAAGCTAGTAATGCACTTTTTTGTAATTTTTCTTGTGTCACTCTTATTTTTCTTCCCAATTTTTCTCTACCTCATTTATATGACTTTAAAAATCCTTTTTTAGTTCTTCCATGGCCTGATACCAATTCGTATTTTTCCTGGAGGCTTTGGATATAAGAAATTTGACTTTGTTATCTTCCTCTTAGTTCATGTTTTGATCTTCCTTGTGACGATATTAAATTTCTATGATCAGAAATTTTTCCATTGTTTGTTCATTTCTACATTTTATTACTTGATTTTTACCACTTTGATAATGTAGGGCTCTACTTCCAGGGTGGAGGGAGCACTGTCCCAAGCTTCAGGGATTTTATGTAGCTATTTTCAGAATACTTATAGGGAACTGCAAGTTTTCAGTTTTTGCAAGGCAGTATGATCTAAGGAAAGTTGTTTATTACTCTCCTGGCCTGTGCTTTGGTATGAGAGCAACCATAGACATTCTTCCCACCACTTTGAGGAGTGTCCCTGCTCTGCTATGACAGCAGGCTCTGGTGTACTGGTGTTCTTCCTTGCCCTGCGTCTGCCACCCAGGACTGTGACCTAGAATTGAGTATGGGCAAAACAAGAGTCCTGCCTCAGTGCTAGCAAAGAAACCCCTGTAATCCCCTTTGGATCCGTCTTTTGGCCTCTTACCATCTGTGCAATAATAGATATGGAAACTGCCATTGTCTCTGCTACTCTGGATTCAGTCACTACCAGTGTTAATGCTCCTGGTTTGCTGGGCCTGGTGCTGTGCTGGTGTGGCCTGCACTACACCGTATTCCACTCTCAACCTAGTGCAACAGACCTTTCTTGCTGATTTTCTAAGTTGTTTTTAGCATCTGTGGAAATTGTCTTTGTTGCTAGTGATTCAGTCACCTTGAGGCCTGCTTTGGGTTTGCTGGGCTTCATTGCGTACTGATGCAGCCTTCTTTGAACTATGCTCCTCTCTCACCCTGTGGCAATAGACCTTTCCTGCCAACCTTCTAAGCTGTCTTGGGCTAGAAAATTGTTTCATTCCTTTTTGGGTGTTATGCTGCTCTAGGATTTGTTTTGAGTCATTATTTACAGGTATTTGGAAGGATCTGGGGGAGAGCTCAGGTGAATCTCTGTCTTTATTCTTGCCATCTTGGCTCTGCCTCAGATTATCTTGATAAATGTCCAGTCTCTAAGGACCAGCCCCAAGTAATTAGAACAAATGTTGTCATTTGTAGACTGAGCTCTTGGGTATATGTTCATTGACTATACCTAACTCCCTTTCTATTTTGCAGGATTAGTAGCGGTTTTTTCAGCCTGGCTCTTTAACCCTCTACAATGTGCCTCTTACCTCCCTGGTTAGGTTATTCCACAATACTCTCCCTTGTTAATTCTCTGCTCCACTTATCATTGTGAATGTTAGAGCATTTTTACATTGGAAAGCAATGGGAATATTGATTATTTATAGGATTATAGATTTAGAGTTGGAAGGGACCTTTGCAGTTCATCTGGTGAAGTCCTCCAAATTTGTTGAGACTCCTGGAAAGCTAGATGAAGCAACTAACTAGTCCCAGTTCACAAAGGAAGTGAATATCAGAGACAAAGTTCAAACCTAAGTTCCCTCATCCAAATCTTGTGTTTTTCCACCAAAATACAATATCTCTTAGTTTCTTTTCTACTTTTCTTCTTCCCAGTAGAAAAAGTCTATTGCCTCAATCATGTGTCATACTTTTAAATATTTGGAGTATTTTATCATTCTTTCCTCTAAGGGTTTTTTTGCTCTGATCTAAACCTCCACATTTTCCTCATTCAAAACTCAAATGGCATAGTAGTCAGATCTTTCGTTATTCTGCCTGCCAACTTCTGCAAAAGTTTTAAGCTTCTCGATGTCCTTCCTTAAGTGTTGCAACACTAAATACAATATTATTGACGTGTTTTGATCCAAGCAGAAAACATGAGGCTGAATAGCGCTGCAGTGTTTGATACCATGCCCATTCTGGTGCAGT
This sequence comes from Petaurus breviceps papuanus, assembly GCF_028583685.1. Lineage (NCBI taxonomy): Eukaryota > Metazoa > Chordata > Mammalia > Diprotodontia > Petauridae > Petaurus > Petaurus breviceps. Next base: position 2,246,314 of record NW_027186374.1, on the reverse strand, counting down.
ACAAGACTGAATTCTTTTGTTCCCTGCTACCATGTTGAAATATAAACTCATTTTAGCTTGCAGTTCAATAAACATCTGATTAAAAAAAGATGAACTGTCCTCTATCTATGCCTTTCCAATGTTATATTTATAAAGTTGATTTTTTTTGAATGTATTTGCTTACCATTTTTCCTGAATAAATTTCACTATCTTTGATTTGGTACTGTGTTCTAGTCTATCGAGATATTTGTATACCTTGATGTCTGTCAGTTTGCACAGTGCCTTTGAAAGAAGTCACTTAATAAAATTTTGATGAACTAGACATGAACATTTCCTAAGGATACTATCTATGACTTCAGCTTAGAATTATTTTTCTCAACCATAGAAGTAACAAATAGAAGAAGTATATGGAAGTTACAGAGACAATTCCCAAGAATGCATGGCCTGCTTGAGGGGTATGAATCCCTCATTTATGGCCTTCAAGAAAAAACCAAATGTTCATGTGTCAAGTTTATTTTAGAGGCAATTCTTAATCAGATATGGGTTGAATTTGTTACCTCTGAGGTCTCTTTCAACTATGAGATTCTGTGATTTTATAAATGTAATAAATTAACTTATTAATGATATTAGTATAAGAAAGACCACAGGGACAATGCTGTATCATGTCTCCTAGAATAACATTAATAGTCATGCCTGAAATTATAGTAGATTTCAATCCAAGCTCATTCCTTCTGATCAAATCATATCATCACAAAAATATATGGACTGACAATTTTTATGTACATACCTTAACACTCAGGATAAACAGTGATAAACTGGACAAACAGGAAAACAGACCCAATGTCTGTCATCCATCTTCCTTCCGTATTTCTGAAGTGAACAATAATGAAGTGATTGTGCCTGTGTGCAACTTTCCTTTTATTTATGGTCAAATTGAGAAGAGGAGCAACATATTTTCAGGGGTCAGTCACATTTGTGCCACTTTGTCCAAGATTTATTTTATTTTTCTGACAGCTTCTGATCTCTGGTGCTATTATATTTTGACTAATGGGTCTAAATGTATGGGGTGGATATGGACAGTGACAACCCACATCTACTTTAAAAAATATATATCTATTTTTAGTTTACAAATTTCAGTTACACAAGATTTTGAGCTTTGAACTTTCTCTGCCTGTCTTCCTTTCCCCCGTCCCCAAGATGTCATGTAATCTTGGATAGGCACTACATATATATTCACATTAAATATAATTAAACATTAATCATGTTGCAAAGAATTATAACCAATAGAATGAACCATGAGAAAGACGAAACAAAACAAAACAAAACAAAAAAAAAAGAAAGAGAACAAAAATTATACTTCAATCTGCATTCAGACTCCACCATTCTTTTTCTGGATGTATATACCATTTTTCATTATGAGCCTTTTGGAGTGGCCTTAGAAACTTGCATTGCTGAGAAAAGTCAAGTTTATCAAAGTTAGTCATTGCATACTGTGATTATAACTGTGTACATTGTTCTCCTGGTTCTATTATCCTCATTCATCATCAATTCATATTAGTCTTTCCAGGTTTTTCTGAGGTCCACCTACTAATATTTTCTTATAGCACAATAGCATCCCACTACATTCATATATTGCAACTTGTTCAAACATTCCACAGTTGATGGGCATGTCCTCAATTTCAAATTCTTTGCCACCACAAAAAGAGTTGATATAAACATTTTTGGACATATCTGTCATTTTCCTGTTTTGTGATCTCTTTGGAATAGAGGCCTAGAAGTGGCAATATTGGGTCAAAAAGTATGCACATTATTATAGCCCTTTGAGCACAGTTCCAAATTGCTCTCCAAAATTGTTGGATCAGTTCACAACTTTACCAACAATGCATTAGTATTCCAATTTTCCCACATCTTCTCCAGCATTTATAATTTTCCTCCTTTAACATGTTAGCCAATCTGATAGGTGTGATGACCCCACCTGTACCATTAAAATATTCTTGATTTTTCAATTAAGTTGATGAATTCCTGATTAATTAAATTCATCTGGAATGGGGAAGTGAGCTTGAGTAACTATACTCGTTTTAGGCAGTGAACTGTGGTTATACTTGAAAAGCTAAAATCATCTTTTTTTCAGTCACCCATAACCTTCTGAATATGAATGTTATAGTTAAACCTTTGACATTTATGACTTTGGTCATGACATTGAACAATTTGGAATCTTAGTATCCTCATCTCTAAAACGAGAGGGTTATATTTGATGACCTCTAGGAACACCTGAATCTTAATTCTGGTATGGTTACTTTTGACCTGTGAGACTCTGGTGATGTCAGTTAACCTCTCTGGGTTTCAGTATCCTATTATATAAAGTAAGGTTATTGAATATGATGATATTCCACATATCAAACCAGAATTCTATGATTCCAGGCTTCCGTCGATAACTGTGAGTAGCAGAAATAACTCTGATGTGTGAACAAGATTTTGGATTGAATCTTAGCTCTTCCCCTTCCTAGGGGTGGGATCATTAATACATCCCTTACTTTCTTTGAGTCTGAGATGCCTCATCAACTAATTTCAAATAATGATGCCTCATCAACTAATTTCAAATAATGGTATTAAAATCCTGACCTCATGTTTTGGCTATATCCAAAGCCTGCCAACCATACTTAGGTCATCATCTTCAATGCCTTCCCACTGGTCCCTTAGATCCTTATAACCCCCAACATTAACCCCAACCTGGAAGCTAATCTCTCATAGGCAAATGTCCTCCTTGCGCCAAATTGAACCTCGACACTACTTGGAGACCACTTCTAACCATCATTGTCATCTCTTCCCCTAACCTTTTCTATCTTTCTTTTCTATCCTTTCTTTTATTTCTTCCATCTTCTACTAGGATGGAAGCCCCTGAGGGCAGGAACTGTCTTACTGCAATATATTAGTATCTGAAAAACATAGCACATTGTCTAGAACAAAATCAACAATGAAAATATTATCCATATCATTGAGTTCATAGGATATTAGATTTAAAGCTGCTAAAATATCTTTACTTTATGAGAAAGCTGAGGTCTGGAAAGTTTAAGCAATTTTCCCAATGTCACATAATCAAGTAAGTGTCTGATACAGAAACAGAACCCCTATTTCCTAACTCTAAGCCCAATAATCAACCTAGAATTCCGCAATGCCTTAGAGTTGTTTTGAAAATCAGCAGTTAGGAAAGGACTATTTAAATGCTTGTCATGGTGATGACTAGGGGGTGTGGCATTTGCACAATGATTTTTTTGCCCCTCAGGAGGTGATGTGGAATAGTTTCACATATTCTATAGTCTTATACTGACGGTATTCCTTTATGAGGAACTAAATTGAATGAAAACAAACTTCCTTTCCAAGGAGAATGTCAGTTGTCAGATGATGTGGGTTATATAATACTCACAGGCACACACGCAGACCCATGCAAACAGAAACTTTAGACACAAAACATTTCATTCAAAATAAACCAATGAGATGGGGGGATACATACACATTCCCTACATACGTGTGTGTTGTGTGTGTATGCACACACGTTCATGTGTTTGTGAATGGGTGTGTCTGTGGTTTTTGTGTTGGTGTGTCTGTGGTTGTGCATGTGTACACACATCCTCATCATCTAGATGAGGAGAACTGATATCAGAGCTTAAATGCTGAAATACCCATATTCACTAAGCTACTATGCAATAGGTAGGTTCTAACTTAGACTCGCTTCTTCCAACTTTACCCTTACCTAATGATTCACTAGTGAAAGCCAAATGCACTATCAGATTCTAGAGGAACAAAAAAAGTGTACCAGCCAGCTAAGATCTCCCCAAGTTCACTACTATTCATTCTGGAAACCTCTGGAGAGGATAAAAGTGGAGTTTCCATGATTTTACCTTAGAATCTGTGGCACTGAGGGGTTGTGTCTCAGGCTTCAGGCAAGATCTTTTTTAACACATTCTTGACATGGGGGAGGAGATTGAATTACAGCCTTTAAGTTTCATTCATTGTTAACATGGAGGGAAAATCAGAATCAAATAAAAGGAATCCAATAGGGAAAGAATGTGAGCAGAATGGCAGAACATAGAAATTCATGGCCAAGTCCACCCATTTTCCCATGAAAATATAAACATCTACATACCTTCTGCTTTTCTTTTTTATTTCCCCTACATTATCATTTTATTGTAGCAATTTGTTTTTTTCCTAATGTGGTGCTTAAGTGAGAGGGCTGTCAGTGCTAAAGAGAGAAGTCTTTGGTTTCTCAGAGAATCAACCTGCAATTGGTCATCCAATCAATCACCATGACATCTGGTCATTAGAGGAAAAAAGGAAATTCTTGTGTCACTTTCTCAGGTGATGACAAAAGTAACTTAGCAAAATGAAGAATATTAAATAAAGATAAAAAGAAAATTTCAGAATAAGATTTTCCACTATGCCCATGTCAGGAAAGTAACCTTTCCTAAGACCATATGTGTAGAGGAAAGTGATTTGAAGAGAGGTTTTCTCTTTTTTTTTTCAAAAAATTATTTTCAAATCAAATACCAGAATATAAATACAGAACAGTGAAAAGAAACAAAAACATGTCATAAAGTTAAATATTGGAACTTAAATAAAAGGTAGAAAAGAAGCATGTTTTGCATTGCTGAACATGAGAGGATTCAAAATATATAAAAATAGCTTTGCATTTTAAGAAAGCTTATATGATAAATAATACTCATGTTGAAAATTTTCCATCTTTGCTTCCTTATAAGTTTTCTTTTGTTCTCTGCTGGTCACGTTTGTACTTTGTTCTTTTTTTTCCCCACCCCCAACCTTGCCCCAAATGGCTACAATAAACTTTAGATATTTTTCTCTATAACTACCAACATATGCAATATACCTATTCAGACATGATAGTGTAGCAGCAAGCACCCTAGCATACCCAGGATGGCTACTATCACAGGTTCTTAGATCTGCTTTTCTAAAGGAAAACAACTCAAAATGGGTTAACAATTTTACTTTAATCGAACTTGTATCATTTACCTAGTTCAGAGGAAAAGTCAGCACACTGAACTTCAGAGAATACAAACAGAAGTTACAAGCATACGGAAAAATACAGTCAGAGAAACAGACCAGAAGACAGGGCTTCCAGTTGTCTAAACTATAATGTTTATAATCCATACCTAGATAATTACCAAAGAGGGAAGCACCAACATCTGGGTTTTCAAAGCTGGGGGGCTCAACAGCTGCCCAGAGTCTCATCTGGCTAAATCACAAAAGTCTTCCCAAAGTGAGCCCCAAAGCAAAACCTCACATTAGCATATATATAGGCTACTCCTGGGTCAGAGAATGGCACAACCTTCTTGACCCACTGCCTGATCACAAAGTAACAAGGTATGGGAGTTCCAGAAAAAACAAGCCTCCTGCCACAGGCTACATATTACCACATTCCACCTATTAGGGGGCAGAGTATATTTTTAAATGAGGGAATATCCTCAGATTCACTTAAGCCTATCAAGGGGCCAAGGGGCAGGGAAGATATTCAGATTTCCATTACCATTACAAATAGATAACAAAAGATATGTACTTTCCCAAACCTGTTCTACTCCTGACATTTTTTTTTATGTATGATTATATCTCTTGTTTCCTATTGTTTCTACCTCCTCTACTCTACTTGTACTCACTACCTTTCCTTCCTATTATTGGCCTACCCCCCTCCAAAGTTCCCTCCCCTATCCTCCCATTCCTAATACATCAAAACACCCTTCTATACCTATATTTTACCTATTCACTCACTCTCCCCTATATAGATCCCTCCCTTGTTCTCCTCCCCTCCCTATGCCCCTACCGATTTATTTCTTCTGTATTTAGAAGACTTTTATACTCTTCTAAATATATATGTATTGTTCCCTCTTGAACCCATTTTCAAAGAAAGTAGGTTACCAGAACTACCAGCCCTCATACCTTTTGAACCTCAAATAATTACTCTTTCAAATTGTTCCTAGATGGTAGTAGTTTATAAATTCATATCATTCTCAGTTTTACTCCAGTCTTTCTTATAGACTACCCAATTACTGATAAGAATCATAGACATCCATTTTACATTTTAGAAAAATATAAATTAAACAGTTTGTCCATATGGGTCTCTTTATTCAGTTTTTGTTATATGCCTTATATTTCTCTTGCTTCTTGTATGTTGAATCTTCTAGTAAGTTCAGGAATTTTTAAGCAAAGTCTTTGAAATCTGAGAGTTTATCAATTGTCCATTTTTGAAAATCCAGGATAATATTTTACTTTTTAGGGTATGAGATTTTTGGCCAAAGCCCCAGTTCTTTTGCTCCTCGATATGTTGTATAGGTATTGTGTAATTTGAATTGTGGCACTGTCATATCCAAATTGCTTTAATATTGATGCTTTAAAAATGTTTTCCACTTGATTTGGGTTTTGGGGATTTGACTATAATATTCCTATTAGTTTTCCTCATAGAATCTCTTTTAAGTGGTGATAGATGGATTTTTTCTACTTCTACTTTCTCCCCTTGTTCTAATGCTTCAGGTCAATTTTTTAATTATTTTTTTTTTATTATTGTTATCAAGATTCTTTGTTGATTGTAACTTTCATTTAGTCTAATTATTTTTAAATTTCTCTTCTTGATCTATTCTCCAAATCTGTTGTTTTTTCTTATAGGATGTTTCATTTTCTCTTCTATGTTTTCCTCATTCATATTTTGTCTAATCATTTCTTGATCTCTTATAATTGCATTGGCTTCACTTTGCTCAATTACAATTTTCAAGATGTCATTTTATTCCTTAAGAGTCTGAATTCTCCTTTCCTTTCATAACCTTCGTGTTTTCCTTGGATTATTCTTATTTTCTTTTTTAAATTTTTCCTCTATTTCTATCATTTAATTTTTGAGTTAGAAAAATCTTCTATGAAATCTTTTTGAGAAGTTGTCCATTTGACATTACTCTTTGGGGGTGTCTTCACTTCAATATCCTCCTCTGAGGATGAACCCTGGTCATCTCTGTTCCCATAATAGGTTTCTATAGTTGGATTCTCTCTCTTTTGCCTGTGAATTTATTTGTGGTAATACCTTACTGAGAAATGTTCATTACATTAACTTTGGTCCCTATGCCCTAGTTTGAACATTCTCTGCCTATCAGTGTCCTTCTCAATCTGTATTCCTAAATATTGAGCATGACACTCCA
>NW_027186374.1:2203204-2229145 GCF_028583685.1 Petaurus breviceps papuanus | reverse complement strand
TCAGGTTATAAGGACAGATTGTACCAGCTGGAATGAAAAATGGTAAAGAGGACATAAAACCAAATAAGAGAAGGAAAAAGATCAGGTATTTTGATTCCACCTGTATATAAACTTAGTTCTTTCTAGTTCTTTCTCTGGATGCACATATTTCTCTCCATCATGAGTCTTTTGGGATTGAATTATATCACTGCATTGCTGAGAAGAGTACAGTCTATCAAAGTTAGTCATCACGCATACATTGTGTCTGTAATTGTGTACAAATTTCTCCTGGTTCTACTCTTCTCATTCAGCATCAGTTCTTTTAAGCCTCTCCAGGTAAATATGAAGACCATCTGCTCCTCGTTTCTTATAGCACAATAGTATTCCATAACATGCATATACCACAACTTGTTAAGCCATTCCCCAATTGAAGGACACCCCCTTAATTTCCAATTCTTTGCTACCACAAAAAGAGCTGCTATAAACATTTTTGTACATATGGGTCTTTCTCTCATTTCTATGATCTCTTTGGGATATAACTCTAGGAGTGGTATTGCTGGATCAAAGGGTATGAAAGTATTTATAGCCCTTTGGCCATCTCTTAGATATCTTATAGCAGGTAGGTGGTATAATGGAAATTATCGTACCTGGATTCAGGAATTCCTAGGTTCAAATTAAATCTCAGATGCTTGCAAACTGTGTGACTCTGGGCATTTCATTTAACCTCTCTCTGCCTCATTTTCCTCATTCACAAAAAATGGAATATTTGTAAAACATTTTGCAAATCTTAGAGCACTGAAATAAGTGATAACTATTTTGATTATAATGACTTCTATGGCTTGGTTCCTCTTAGTCATACCTCCTCAACTCTAAAAAAGAAGTGATTAATTTTTGGTTTGAATTTTGAAATTGGTTATCCCTTAGCCCTATGAAGAGACATCATAATATTACAGGCATATTTCTGGGGTTGTAGTAAAGGAAAACAGAGCTCCCATCCATCTCTACTACTTATCAGGCAGATACAATAATGGGAAAGTTATCAAATTTCAGTTTCCTCATTAAAAAACAGAAGAGATAATAACATAGCAGCCAACTCAAGGTATTATCATAAATAATAATGAACAAAATGTAAAGATGTCTGTAAACAACTATGCCAGTTTTGAAGTGTTATAGTGATCTCAGAAATTATGACTCATGAAATGATGATGAATGATGATGTTGAATAAAAGAGGGTTCAGAGTCCTGGTGGAAGTGAACCAGATGCAACACCAAATCAATCAATAAAGAACTTTGGAGAAGAAGAGCAAATTATGTCATGAGGGACACCATATGATTGGAAAAGAAAAAGAACTGGTCAAATACCAAGAGTGATATTAGGTAGGTAAATAGGCAGAGTGTTATGCTATCATTGTGATAGGAGGAGAAGGTAGAAGAGCCCCCAAGAATTTTGGTTGAGCTACTTGTGGTAGACTTTTGGGAATACAGAACTAAGAGTCACAGAAAGAAAAGGGAGTGATCATGTATAATATCCAAGAGCAGAGATCCTTGGGGATAACTGAGAGGTTTTGAGTATTGTCATTATTATTATCACTAATTATTTTTACTTCTACTACCCGTACTACAACTACTAATAACAGTGTGGTAAGTAGAGGCATAAAGTTGTAGTTAGGAAAACCTGAGTTCAAGGTACCAGCATCTGATACATGGTAATGGGAATGTAAATTTTTAAGATCTTCCCTTCCCCTAGGCTAAAGTGCACATGGAGCCTGGGGTGGGAGGTTTGTTTTTCAGTAGATACTTTTTGATTGGCCAGTGAGTCCAGAAGGTTGTTACATTCTCTGAGGCAGGAGAAGGCTATATAAACCCTGATTTGAGGCTTTGATTTGGTGCTCACTTTGAGAGGTGTTCTGTGATTTGTTCATATGAGACTCTGGGAAGCCGTTGTTGAGAGCCCCCCAGCTTTGAACGACCCAGATGTCGATTTGTTATGGATGTAATGGTTGGACAATTTGGAAACCTGCCTACTTGATCTGTTTCTCTGTCTTGATAATTCTGTCTGTATATTCTGAAGTTCGGGGTGCTGAACTTTTTCCTCTGAACTAGGTAAACGATACATATTTGACTGATTAAAGTAAGCTTGTTATCCCATTTTGAGTTGCTTTCTTTTCTCAAAGCATATCCAAGAACCTGTGTTGGTAGCCACCCTGGAGACGCTTGGCGTGCTTGCTGCTAGAAAATGGTGTAGCGAACAGAATATGCAGAATAAAAGAAAGTATAGGGATTGGGATAATTGTTTGTTTCCCAGTTGTGGTAGCTGTGACTCTGTGGAGCCATGGAGCAGCAGAGAAGAATGGCGTGCATGCCAACTTCGCTGAGCTGAGAGCAGGAATGGTGAGCTGCCTGCATCGGGACCTGGGCAGAAGCCAGGAGCGGCTGCCACCTGCAGGAGGAGAAGGAACCCAGGAGTTCAGAATTCAGCCACAGGAAAAGATAAGAACTGAGAAGCAAAGCAGGGGCACTGAATGTGTTTCCTTGCTTCATCCCACAGTTTGGAACCCAGGGAGAGGATGGACTTGACAGTGGGTGGGATGAAGTGCGATGGACCTCCAATGACCCCACCTTGTTGGTTTTGTTGCCCAGCCTCCTCTCTGTACTTGGAAGGAGGGGCTGGAGCTGTGTGAGGGGAAGAACACCCCCCTCTGACCAAGAGAACTTTATTTGGACTCTTGTTTTGAATTGAGGTGATAATGCCACGTACTTTGTGTTTGTTTAAGGCCCAGTGGCCACTTTGGTAACTTTACTTCTGTATCTTGAAAATGTGACCTAAGAGTTGTTTAGTGCTAATTCAAAAGTAAATTGACTATGCTATGGGCATGAAAGATCTTGGGGTTGAATGTAATGGGAGTGTAAATTTTTAAGATCTTCCCTGCCCCAAGGCTAAAGGTTACCTGGAGCCTGGGGTGGGAGGCTTGTTTTTCAGTTGATACTTTTTGATTGGCCAATGGGTCCAGAAGGTTATTACATTCTCTGAGCCAGGAGAAGGCTATATAAAGCCTGATTTGAGGCTTTGTTTTGGGGCTCACTTTGAGAGGTGTTCTGTGATTTGATCAGATGATACTCTGGGAAGCCGTTGTTGAGAGCACCCCAGCTTTGAAAGACCCAGATGTTGATTTGCTATGGATGTAATGGTTGGAAAGTTTGGAAACCTGTCTACTTGATCTGTTTCTCTGTCTTGATAATTCTGTCTGTATACTCTGAAGTTCGGGGTGCTGACTTTTTGCTGCTGAACTAGGTAAACGATACATATTTCACTGATTAAAGTAAGCTTGTTAACCCATTTTGAATTGCTTTCCTCTATCAAAGCAGATCCAAGAACCTCTGTTGGCAGCCACCCTGGGGATGCTTGGGGTGCTTGCTGCTACATACATGTTATGGGTAAGTCACCTAATCATTAATAAATAAAGTAAATATAAATAAATACATGTGTGTACAATGTTTACAAACATATGTCTATATAGTTTTACTCTCTCCATAACAGTCTGTCTCTAGCCCTCTGTCTCTGTTTTTATTTCTGTTCTTATATCTGTCTTTCTTTCTCTGTAGAAGGTGGCAGCCACCAAAGAATAAACACCAAAAACAAAAACAAATTCAAGGACAAATAAATGTATAAGTAATGATTACACTCACATTGAAAGAAAAAGATAAAAGAGTAATCCCAACCCCAATGCTTCCTCTTCCTCTCTGTCATTCTCTCTCTGTCTCTGTCTCTTTCTCTCTGTCTCTTCCTCTCTCTCTCTCTGTCTCTGTCTCTCTTCTCTGTCTCTCTCATCTGTCCTTCTTTCTCTCCCATTCTTTTTCTTTTACACTCACACATACTGTCTTCTTTTATAGATTGATATCCAGTTCCTAGTTCTGGATTTAAAAACCATGTCTTTTCCTGTCTGTCATCCTGGACTTTCCCTCTGCTCCAGGAGACTTCATCACTATGTGGCAGCTAACCATCCCTTTGGCCTTCTCAATCTTATATAACTCTCTTTAAAGGCCGGTCCCTTCTTCCTTTAGTATGTTCCTGCTGAATCCATCATTTTAGAGGGACCAAGGTAAGCCTTAATTCACTTTTTGATTCACTCAAAATGATCCCCTCATGTATGGTAATTTGATTACCCCCATCCCTTGAAGTTCAGCTTATTTTGTGAGTTATCTTCCCCCTTAGAATATAATTTTCTTGAAGGAAGGGGATACCTTTTGCTTATATTTGGATCCAAAAATGCTTAGAATAGTGACTGGCACTTCATAGGTGCTTAATATTTGTTTAGTTTTCTCCATCCTTTATCTTCACACACAACTGTAGCATCTGTAACTACAAGTATAGCCATTTCTCAAATTAGCCTGCTTCGGGGAATGCTATTAGATGTTTAGCTACTGTTGGTTGACTGACTTTGAATAAACAGAATTAGAGGCCCATAGAAATAAATGTTTACCATGTCATTATATCTATTAATGCACAAATATAGTAAGGATAGCAAAAAAGTCTCATAAGGTCTCAAGAAAAGGGATCTAAGGTGATATATGAAGTGAATAAAATGTTATTTAAAAAAAGTTTTATATGCATTTTCCTTTTAGTAAGCTATAGTTTTTTCATTTATTTTACTTCTATGGTTTTATTGTTTTTTTTTTTTACTTTATTTTTATTTGTACTGATTAAATTTGTAACAAAACTGATATTTTAAAGTATATCCAGAGTGGATTTCATAATCCTTGATTATGAGATCCATTAAAAATGGGATGTTTTTAATCAGATTCAGCAATGTTCTACTAAGTATCTTCTCTAGGAGAATCATTGAGCATTGCACAAATTGATAAAAAAAAATAGACAGCCTCTGATGTCAGTTAACATTCTACTGGGACAATAAAATGGGCAGAGTAATGAGTGAATACATGACAATTTGCTAACAGAGAGAACACTCACAACTTGGAACTGGACAGAAGAAATATAAAGAGGTGAGAGAAGAATTCACAGTGATGTCCTATGTGACTTGAGGTTTGAAGATAAGGAATCTAAGAGGGGGAGATGGGAAGAGAATGCAGGGTAGGGTAGATGGCAAGCCAGGCTTGCATGGAAGTGGGGGAGGGGTCAACTTTGAGGAATAACTAACTATTGGTACATTTGGGCTAGAATATTAAATTAAATAATAAAATAAAAAAGTAAATAGAATTAGATTAAATAAATAAGAACAGTGGAAGAAAAAGAGCTTGAAATGTGGTTTGGAATCTGATTGTGAAAAAAAGTCCTAAACATCAGGCACAAAAGTGTACATTTTTTTTTCTAGAGGCAATAGTGAGCCACCAAAAACCTCTGAGCAGTAAATTTATATGCTTAGATGGTTCCTTTGGATCATCAGATCATAGATCTCGACCAGAAGGAGACCTCAGAGGACTCCTAGTTCAAGTAGCTCCTTAGAGAGATGACGAGACAGAGCTGGAGGATGGAAAAGTGACTTTTTCCAGGTCACCCAGGTCATTAGCACCAGAGGGAATGTCTGAATCCAGGTGACCTGATTCCCGAATCAGTGTCTGTTCTACCCTAGCATGTCGTGCATACTCATCCCACCTCAAAGTCATATCAGTGGAATCCAAATGACCTTTCTAGACATATTTCAAACTATTCTTGTTCATGCAATCCAGTTTCTAGCCATTTGTAAAACTTTAGGAGTTTAGGCAGTCTGCTATTCCAATGAGTGAGCTGTAGGATGTAGTTGCTGCCTAAGAATAAAAAAAAATACAAATATAACAAGAAATGAATGAAACAGAAAGAAAAAGTTTGGATAACAACTACTATACTCAAAAATAACAAACTAACTAAATTAAAAGTTCAACAATAAATAACAATAGGAATGCTGATGATATGATGCAAGAATATAGTAGTTTTTTTTTTTTAAATTTTGTTGTGTGTGTGTGTGTTTGTATGTGTCTCTGTGCTGTGTCTTACAAAGGACATTGAAAAGAAGAACCCTTGGAAGAAGGTCACCCAGATGCTGAGGCTGTTGAAGGGACTGTGGATGTTTAAGCAGGAAAAGGGCAGATGTGGCAGATTCACTGTCTCTAAGCAGTTGAGGTATTGTTATACTAGAATTGGATTAGATACATCTCATCTTAACCTCAGCTTTGGGTTGACAGTTAAAGGAAACAGAATTTTTTCTCAATATCTGAAGAAAAAATTGCAATTTCTTTCTCCTGTTAGGAACATAACATCTTACATGGTTATTGCGAGTGGGGAAACCTGGAAACTAAGGAAATGGGATAGAATAGTTTCTCAGAAGACAATCTCTGGTAAGTATTAAGGGTTAATTAGAGCTCATCTCTCCCCCTACCCCTTCAGGGACTGACAAACATGTGCTGATGGCTACTGCTATCATGAATCAATGAATGAGCAGCAAGACTGTGTCTGGGTTTCCATGATACAGATTCCTGTTGCCTTGGTCTAGAGCCTAGACTCTAGGCTGTAACTTGTCTCATTCAATAGAATGTTCAAAACTGAAAGATTGTCATAACTTATTTGATTAAATTGGACCACTTCCCTTGGGATTCCAATCTCATTCTTAACTTCACCTCCTCCCCTCCCCCAGGAATGTACAGTTGTTACACAAGTATATTCACTGAGTGAATTGAAATCAAAAGATACACCAGTGAAACTCATGAGGAATGCCCAGCCAATGTGACTAAGGAAGATGTGATAGATGAACTCCCGTGAGGATGCAGCCACTCCTGTAAAATCAAAATTCTCAATTCAGCTTCTGCCAAGGGAACAGAACTAGTCAGCGGCTCTTTGCAGAGAATGGTTATAAGACTCTCCCTTCCCCCACTACCTCATTTCAAAGATGTAAAGAGTGGAAATGAAAGTTTTGCTACATGGTGCAGGGATAGCCCCATTCCAACTCCCAAACCCTGTAGTAGCACACTTCCAGGTAAACCTTGAGCTTCTTTCTGTTGCCTAAAACATTCTTTTAAGTTTACCTCAGCCCAGGGTGCCAGGAAATCATTCCACATATTCACTGTTTATCCTGAGACACACATTTATTGTTGGTGGAGGTGGACCAGCACGACCTTGCAGCAGCTTAAAAGTCAACACCTTTGTTCTAAGCAATGTCATATATACAGAGATATACATTCTGAAACACAGACAGTCACAGAATGCTACATCATCCTCTTTTAAAATTTCCACTGGCACAGTGAGTAAAGCGCCATCCCTGGAGTCAGGAGGACCTGAGTTTCATTCTGGCCTCAGACACTTACACACACACACACACACACACACACACAATTCCACTTGCATTTCACAGCCTGCAATCACCCCTAAACTGATACTTTCAGATAGGTGAGTCATCACCATCTGTCCTCCCCCTCTCTCTTTTCTTTGTTTTGGGGTCTATAGGAAATAAACGATAAATTGTTTGCTGTAACCAGGTATTACATTAAGAACAATTTTTCAATAAATGCCTTAACAGGGATGGCTGAGATCAGAAGTTCATGGGTTTCCCCTCACTGGGAAACCTTCAGGAATAGGCTGAATGATGATTTACCATTGGGTTCCTCCTCATTTATGAGTTGGACTCCAAGACATCTGATAGTCCTTATTGCGCTGAGAATCTATGATTCTATGGAGGAATTCTACTTTCTGGAGAACCAGGAATCATAGCAATCATCTCTGCTTTCTGGATCCAGGAGAACTATTGATGGCTGATTGCACAAATTCTTCACCTAATTCCCAGGGTTACTGTGAGAATCAATATTTTTAAAGAGCTCAGTCAGTGCCTGAGACCTATAAGACTTTTAATAAATACGAGTCCTCTTCCCTTATCACCAGAGTGGAACAACCTAATTGCCAAAGAAAGGCAGCAGCATCAGGCATTTCTTGCTCACTCTGAACTACAAGGGTCACTAATCCATGACAAATTCCCAGAAGTGTCCTAAAATGGAAGCCACAGCCAAGATAATCAGAGAATCATTTAACTCCTCTTTGTGTCATTTGGACAAAATTGCAGATGCAGATGTTACCTGATGTGTGGCTCTAGTAGTCAAGTTGGGAATTCAGGGGGCAGACAGAAAACTTTCCAACAAATAAGTAAACTATCACATTCATTTTGTCCAAATGCATAATTGTCTCATGATTTATAAACTATGTTGCCACTTTCACTCATATAATAAGATTTTCAATAACATCTACCTAACTGACCCCTGTTCACTTATTAGGACTCCATCTTTGTTTGGCTCAGAATATTAAGGTACTATATTCCTGTGTCCAGAAGAAAAGCTCTATTGTTTTCACCCCCATATGGCCTGTTGTTATAAGGAGCTATGCCATCTAATACAAAAGAGAAATGAATATTTGCTTTTGGCACATATACAGAACTTAATTATGCAGGCACCTTGGAATATCTTGGTGATGAATAAAGGAAATAAAATGAACCACACCATTTTGTAAAATGGCTTGGGAGACAAGGGTCACACTCATATATATTCTTTCTCCATTTACTCTAACTGCCTCTTCATGCCCACCATCCCACCATGCCCTTCCCCCATCCCCAACCACCTGAAGAGATTCATTCTAAATCATCCTCCCTCAAGAAAGTTCTACTTTCCTTGGACAATTTACAGCTATCTGATTTGGTCAAGGGTGTTTTTGACCCACTTTAGTCAGACTGGCTCAGGGTAAAACAGAGCAAATATTTAATGGACATGGGCAACCTTGAAATTCATGGGATCTTCTTTCTTTTATTGGGAGTGGTTTTATAATGTGGGACTTGGTGAACTCTCCATCTGTATGGCCCTGACTGTGTTAGTAATGTCTTTAAAGGAATAATATGGTGAACTTCTAAGTCCAATAATAGATACATGTTTCATTTTAATTGCCCAATAGATTCTAATGAGAAGGAATAAAGTGACTAATAAGCTGAATACAGAATATGGAAATAAATCACATTCTATGTGCAGTAAAGAAGGGACAAGCACAATATAAGTACCAAGGTCTTAAAACTATTACTTCCTTCAAGGATCTGTGATTTCAATGGTGTGGCTATTCCCTCCCCAGTACAGACCACAAATCAGGTAAAATCTCAGGTCCCAGTTACTTATTAATGATTATGGTCAAATATATATGTGATTTTGTTCAAGAATCCAGTGATGAGCTTTCCCTAAAATAATAAGATTGGTTCCCATCATACAAGAGACAATGAGCCCTTCACCAGTCCTATTTTCAAAGCCTTTCAACTTACATAGAACCTGGCTGATTTCCCCCTCTGCCAGCATACCATATTTCATTTCATAATCATAGCAACCATGTAATTGTCGCACCCTGTTTTTTTTTTCAGTTCAAAATGTGGTTTATACCTTTCATTGCATGGTATAATTCTGTTTGTCACTGCTACAGTGGTAAACAGAGGATCAATGTCTAGACCAGTGGCATATGGATACACATTAATCTCTCACACACTGTAAGCTGTGAGGCTAGAATTCTCAGCACATTCCCATTGTCAATGTACTTCCCAAAACCAACTTGCCTGGATTGTTTAGAGGGTTGCACTAATGTAGTAAAGAACCAATGGTGTTGTCACTCAACCCAATGAAGAACCATAGGCACAAGAGGAGTGAGTGGGCAGGAAAAGCTGCCATGAGTAAGTCATGCAATATGCTAAGACTTGTACCTTCCCAATTTTAGTGTATTTTCATGAGTATTCCATGCATCCTAATATTGCAACAAAGACAGTTCAGTAATAAGTGATCATTTTTTAAGTATTATGGGAACAAAGTTTTTCAAAAGCTTCATATAATGGTCATACCAGTTTGATGTAAAAAAATGCATAAAATCTGCAAATATCATGTGGTGAAATATGGTAGCTTTCAAAACCTAATATCCCCAATGTGAAGTCCACAAAATACAGAATAATACACTACTCTTTCCTTTCCTTGCAGAAACTGGGAGGTATGGGACAGAGGGTGCAAATGTTATCAGTTATGGTGACTTGGTTGGTTATGATCAATGATTTTTTTTCTTTGTTACAAGGACAAATTCACAAAATCAATAGGCACACAAATAGTTAAAAAATGGCCATTACCAAAACATAATTTTAAAAGAACTTCTGTGACTATATGGGTGTGCCTTAAGTTTGATTAGGAAATTACAAAGTAGCAAAAATTCTGCCCAGAGTGCAGTGGTTCCCTCTGCCCCCAAGTGTGACTGCTAAAAGTCACAAATATTAACTCTTCTTAGATGTCAAACTAAAGAACTATGGGATATAGATAGATAGATAGATAGATAGATAGATAGATAGATAGATAGATAGATAGATGGATAGATAGATAGATAGATGATAGATAGATGATAGATAGATAGATAGATAGATAGATAGATAGATAGATAGATAGATAGATAGATAGATTGATTGATAGATAGATAGATAGACAGATAAATAGATTAGGTATATGTGTGTATATGTGTATATCAATATATGTATATGCCCATACATATATAATGTATATATGTATGTAAACATGTATTGTGTGTGTATATGTGTATGCTTCTGTGTATATGTATATATGTTTGTCTATATATCTATTCATACACAAGTGTGTGTGCATGTGTATATATATATATATATATATACATATATATATATATATATATATATATATGAGGTTTCATTAAGCCTGAAGGAAGAGGACTTATATCAAGCTGTGTCCACTCCCATTTCGCCCAAAATTACTTATGGTAGAACCAAAGCAGGCAAAAAGGGAATTCCCCATAATAGCAGGAGTTTGAAACACTTTGATGTCCATCTCAAGGGTTAAACTTGCCATCCAAGGGGAAGGAGTGAGAAATTGAGCTACAACTTAATCCAAACGGGAAAAAAACAACTAACGTCACCACAGATGTCAGGAGGAAAACACAAAACAAAACTACAGTTGTATACCTAGTATACAAACACATAAAACAACAGGGAAAATAATAAAAAATCAGAAGAACAGATGAGCAGTGGCAACTAAAGACTGTAAATATGTCTAAATAAAACTAGCAAGTCAAGGGAAATTGAATCTAATGTTCACACAGAACAATCTGTGGATTAGAGCAGTAAAAGAGGAACATCAAAAATTATGTGAACAATGACAGTATTTCAGGACTGAGTTGTGACAAGTGATGGGACTAGGCAATTCTAGAGTATAGAAAAGTATGAAGTTCAATTTCTTCACTTTAGGTATCAGAGGAAAGTGAAGTCAGAACAGGTCTAATAAATTTTTAGTACATTAAAATTATCAGATTTCACAGGATAATTTTGGTTCATATTTACTTAACACTTGCAAGTTTCTCTGTTGAGTTCAGAGGCACCATCTTGGTTTTTCTTGGATATCTCACACTTAGTGGGAGAGTTTAGTCGCTCTGTGCTTTTTTTTTTTTTTAGTACATCTTAATCATTAGAATTTCCTCCATTCTTTCTTTCTTTTAGTATGGCTATGTAACACATTTGCCAATGCTTTACTTGCTATTCGGGCAAGTAGGTAGCACAGTGGATAAGAATGCCAGGCCTGTAGTAAGGAAGACATTTTTCTGAGTTGAAATCTGGCCTCAGACCCTAACTAGCTATTTGAGCCTGGAGACATCACCAAAACTTGTTTGCTTTGGTTTCCTAATCTGTAAAGTGAGCTGGGATGTGGGGGATGGAAAACCACTCCAGTGTCTTTGTCAAGAGGACCCTAAATGACATCATGAAGAGGCTTATACAAAAGAAAAGTAGCTAAAAATGATTTGCTATTCAGTATTTTTATGCGTATATATTTATACACATATGTGTAATATATATAAGATATATAAGATACTATATATGAGATATAATATAAGATACTATATATGCATATGTGCATATATCCATGTATATATGTATATACATAGATATATAAAACACATTTAACTAGCATCCTACGGGAGGGTGATAAGCCTTGTAGGAATAAATTTTAGGTTACCCATTCCCCATTAAGGTATAACAATGAGGAAGATTGCTAAAATCTTAAAAAATATCATTTTTCAATATTAGCAATTTTAAGGTAGCAGGTAAAGATAATTATAATCAAGTACTTCCCTACTGTTGCTGAAGAGAACGGAGGGGCCAGCTTCATGTTTGCCTCTTTTGCTCCCTTCTAGGCAGTGATCAAGATTCTCTTGGAGAAAGGTAAGCACGTTTCCAACAATATCTAACAATACTGTCCTAAAAGGAACACTTGTATATCCCACGTGTACATGAATAACCTACATGAGAAATACATTAAATTAATTTTCTTCAATTTAATCCATTATTCTAACATGACACAATCATGATCATTGAAGATTTTAGTTTCTCCTACATTCCTGTAACATGCCATCTTGATGTTATCACACATCCTTAATCTCAGTTCATGTGGCACCTCCTACATGTGACTTCTCCAAATCCTCCCAGTTCTTAATTTTTTATAAATCCAATATCCTTGGATTTATCTATTTATATACATGTGATAGCTCCTAGCAGGATGTAAACTCTTTGACAATAAGAATTGTTTGGATTTGTCTTTAAATCCTCAGTGCCTTACACACATAGTCGTTTAACAAATATTTTATGAATTGAAATGAATGAACTAAAATTTATGTCTTCATTCAAATAATTTGTATAAATGTGGAAGTCTATCATACCTGGTATGCTTCACAGGAAATAGGTTTTCACATTGGTACCGAGTTATCACTATCTCTTTGAATCCAGGCATTCTTAGATTTTGAAATCTAGAGATGTGTACTATCATTCACAGAGGAAAAATATGTAGTATTTAAAAAATCTTTCTTCCATCGACTCTTAGATGTTATTCTTCCATCTTCTTTTACAAGTATAACACATGGAATTTCATTCCAAGCTTTGCTGAAATGCAAGCATCTGTATCTGAACTTCCTGTAATAAAAGTGTGTGTATGCATGTATAAATGTATATGTATGCATGTATTCATGCATATATTACATTTTATGTGTGTATATGTATGTGTATGTGAATTGTATGTGTATATATTTTCCTATTATAAAAGGAAATGATTTTAGTCTATCTTGGCCTACTCTTTATAAAGTCATGTCAGATTTCTGTGCATACTGTTACACTCTCTAAGTTCACACAAATAATCCTTTAAGTGACCTAGATTTTTTCATAAAAAAGAATTCATGATTTCTAGTCTATATGACACAAACTTCAGCCTTTCTTCTCTTAAAATGTTAGTTTAGAGCATTTCCTTAATGTTGGGCATGATCATTGATAAAATGGCTTGGCACCAAATAAGGTTGATAGAATTGTCCTTTGGCACCTTGGAAATGGGTCTATCAAAAAGGTTATTTAATAGAAAACCAAAGGCCATCCTAAGCCTTTGGCTATATAGAGTCAGCTGCAGAAGGGAAGGAAAAATGAGTGTACCTTTTCCATTTGGGGCTCCATTTATTATAGTTAGGGAAAGAAATAAACTGTCTTTGGGGAGACAAACTTGGAAAGTGTATGAGACAAGTCAACAAGTCTAGTATTTTGTTGATCTGAAATGCTATAGCTTTATTTCACAATCTAAGCTATTAATTAGAATCATTTTGCTTGAAATGGGACTTTGAATCAACTTTAAATAACTATCATGAAGACACAACATTTTTCTGTTCTAGTCCCTTGTCGTCTGTGCTATCAAAATTCTGCTTATCCTTCAAGACTCAATTTAAGTGGCCTGTCCCCCATCCCTGTGAAGCCTTTATGATATCATTTTTTTTCTTTTGAATTTTTTTATTTTTTTAAATCAAATATTTTATTCACTTCTAATTTACATTATTAATTTCCGTAAGATTTTGAGTTACAAATTTTCTCCCATTTTTACACTACCCACCACCTCAAAATAGCAATCCCACTGGATATCCCCTCCTCCAATCTTCTCTCTCCTATATCTTCTCCCATACCCCCTCTAAATTTCCAGTAAGGCACGGTAGATATCTAGGCCCCAGTGCCTGTATATCTTATTTCTCAGCTACATGTAAAATCATACTAATAATAGAATACACATATATGTATATATATATATATATATATTAAACATTTGATTTTAAAACTTTGAATTCCAGATTCCTTCCCTTCCTCCCTTTTGACCCACCCTTACTGGGAAGATAAGCAATTCAATATAGGTTGTACATGTATAACTATGCAAAACTTTTCCAAGGTGGATATATTGTAAAAGACTGAGTATGTTTCCCTTCCCCATATCCCACGTCCCACTTGTTCTATTCTATCCTTTGATCCTGTCCCTTTTCAAAAGTGGGTGCTTCCAACTTCCCTCACCCACCCAGCCTGCCCTCCCCTCCATCATCCCTCCTCTCATCCCCTTCCCCTCCTATTCTCCTAGAGGGTGAGATACCCTATTTAGTGTGTATGCCATTCCCTCCCTAAGCCAAATTCAATGAGAATAACATTGACCCATTCCTTTTTGCCTTCCTAATATTCCCCTCCATTGTAACCATTTTTCCTTACCTCTTCTATATGAGATAATTTACCCTATTCTGTCTCTCCCCATCTCCTCTCATTATATTCCTCTCTCAGCTCTTAATTTCACCTTTTAATTATCATCTCTTCTTATTAATTTGTTCCTGTGCCCTCTATCTATGTATATCTGCATATATATATATATATATACATATATATATATATACATACACACATTCACATATGCCAATATACACTCTTATATATACATTTCTATTCACTTCAATTATTCTCATACTGAGAGAAGGTTCATAAGTTGCAATAATCATTTCTCCATGTTAATAGTTCAACTTTAATAAGTTCCTTAAGATTTCTATTCCCTGTTTACCTTCTAATGCTTCTCTTGCTTCTTGTATCTGAATATCAAATTTCCTATTGGAACTCTGTTTTTTTTTCATCAAGAATGCTTGAAAGTCCTCTAATCCATTGAATTACCATATTTTCCCCTGAAACATGATACTCAGTTTTGCTGGGTAGGTGATTCTTGATTTTAATCCCATATCCTTTGACCTCTGGAATATCATATTCAAGGCCCTTCAGTCCCTCATTGTAGAAGCTTTCAGATCCTGTGTCATCCTGATTGTGTATCAAAAATATTCAAATTGTTTCTTCCTGACTGATTGTAATATTTTCTCTTTCATCTGAGAACTCTGGAACCTGGCTATAAAATTCTAAGGAGTTTCTTTTTGGGGATCTTTTTTCTGGAGGTGATCACTGGATTCTTTCAACCTCTATTTTGCCTTCTGGTTCTAAAACATCAGGGCAATTTTCCTTGAGAATTTCTTTAAGGATGATTTCTAGGTATTTTTTTTATCATGGCTTTCAGGTAGTCCAACAATTTTTAAATTGTCTCATGTGGGCCTGGGGTCAGCTACCAGAGCACTGTGATGGATGCTTGCTGCCAGCCTGCCGGGCTCTCCTCAGTGAGAGGTTAGCTTCTTTGTGTCATATTGTGGACTCTGTACCTCCAAAGTTTTTTCAGTCACCTTTTACAAGTATTGGGGAAGGTGGAAGCTGGAGCCCCTTAGAAGTCCCTTTTCTACTCAGCCATCTTGACTCTGCTCCTTGAATTTCTTTGCAAACAATTATCTTTACCATCTAGCTTCTGCATTTTAGTTCTGACGTTCTTTGTCTTGACATAATAACTGCAATCGACATAGTGCTTTAAGGATTTCACAGACCTTTAGATTCATTAACTCATTTGATTTTCACCATAACCCTGAGATCAGAGTGAAGTTAAATTATATGACAGAGTGAAGTTAAGTTACTCATCTAGGGTCACATGGCCAGCAAGCATCTGATCTGAGTTGGGATGTGAACTCAGATATTCCCCACTCCAATTTCAGCTTTCTTTCAATTATGCAGCCTAGTGTTCTGACTTTGATTTACTACAAATTGCACCAGATGATACTATCAGCATTTTCAGATCTTATCCTTCACCCTCCAATATCCATGCAATCAATACCTTCTATGAGGTTGTTATAATGATCATAGAATCATAGATTTATAGATGAAAAAAGACCTTAAATGTTACCTCAGTCAAACCTTAATTCTAAATTGGAGGAAACTGAGGCAAAGAGAAATTCAATTTTCAGCCCTGGATCACAAAGCTAATAATTGTCAGAGACAAAAATCGAGCCCTGTTCCTTCTGACTCCAAAGCCAGCATCCCAGCTTCTTATTTCCATTCATTCCCCTCTTCCAATATACTCATCAAGTTGCCAAAGGGATTTTCCTAAAGAGTTGTGACAATGTTTGCTTTCTTCTGATCAAACTCCAGTGGCTCTCCATTTTGTCCAGGAGAAAATAGAAAAATCTCTGTTTTGCTTTGGAAACCCTTTAAAACCAGATTCCATCTTTATAAATTGATACACATTAATTTCTTTCTCATACTTCACCATCTAGCTGCACTAGAGGCTTCATCTTCCTATTCATCCTTTCAATTGGCTGCCCCCCAAGACTAGAATGAACTATCACCTATACTTTTTAGAATGCCTTGTTTACTCCCAAACCATTCCTGGGCACTACTTTCATGAAGTCCTTCAAGATTTATTTCACATATTTTCTTACCTCCACATACTACCACCCCTGAAAAAATATAAGAATATTTAATTCAGAGACCATTTAATTTTTTTTATTTTGTATCCCCAGCACTTAGTATAGTTCCTAGCACAAAGTAGGTAGAAATAATGGCTACCATTTATCTCTCACTTCAAGGCCTTGCAAAATATTGCACATATATTATTTCATTCTTTACGAGGACCCTTATATCTTCTTCTTCTTCTTCTTCTTCTTCTTCTTCTTCTTCTTCTTCTTCTTCTTCTTCTTCTTCTTCTTCTTCTTCTTCTAAATATATAAGCTATGATTTTAAGCAATGTATTTATTTTATTGTAAAAAGTACTTTCTTGTGCATTTTCATTTGACCCTCACCAAAACCAGTTTAGTAGAATCCCCAATTCATAAAAAAGGAAATTGAGGCCAAAAGAAAAATAAAAAACACACCAATGGCATGCAGGTATTAAGTGACAGTGATGGGACTCGAAGACAAATCTTCTTTCTCCTAGGGCAGTGTACTTTTCATGATTACATATCTTAGTTCTGGAGTTAATGATAGCATTGGGGAAAAAAAAGCCTGCTTCAAATT
This sequence comes from Petaurus breviceps papuanus, assembly GCF_028583685.1. Lineage (NCBI taxonomy): Eukaryota > Metazoa > Chordata > Mammalia > Diprotodontia > Petauridae > Petaurus > Petaurus breviceps. The sequence goes on along the minus strand of NW_027186374.1, from coordinate 2,211,959 downwards.
TATTTCAGTAGTGTTCATCGACACTTTTTTGAGTAGCAGAGAACATGAACCACCATCCCCTGGATTTGCTCTAAATAAATTTGTAATGATAGAGTCTTCAATTATGGAGAGACCAACATTAAATAATGTTCCTCTCAAATCAATACAGTTTGGGTTGATATTCTTAAGAGTGATCAGAATGTAAAAGAAACAATGAATGAATTGTAAGCTGAGAGCAAGAGCTGACGGATGAAGTAGAAGTCTCCAAGGAAAAAAAATGAGAAAGTAAGTGATGGAGGATGAATGTTAAGAGATGATTCTAGAGGTAAGTTCTATGAGGTCAGGGAAAAAAAACATCTTCTCTCACATTTATCAATCATGCAGGATATTATATACCCTAAAACCATAAGTTCTCTATAATACATAACTTTTTTTTTCCATCATGGGTCCTCTAGAATCATGGATGACCACTATATTGATAATAGTTCTTTTAAGCTTTCAAAGTTGTTTGTTTTTCTAGTGTTATTGTTATTGAATAAATTATTCCCCTGGTGATGTTGATTTAATTCTCAAAAATAAACATCTTAAAAAATGTTCGTTGCTATAATATGGATTTTCATAGTACAAAATATTTTCCTTTTTCTCCTTACATCATTATACATTGGTTCATATGTCTCTTAGTGTATTAACAGTATGTATTTCCTCATTACTTATAGCACAAAAGTATTACATTATATGCATAAAATTCAGCTTATTCATCCATTTCTTAATTAATGGAGTTCCCATTAAGTTCTAGGTTTTGATAGCATAAAAAGAGTTACTACAAATATTTGTGTCTCTTTAGTATTTTTAATCAATGAGTCTTATCCTGAAAAAGGTAAGTAAACAAAACTGAATGGCTTTTGGATGACGTTTACTCAATTCAGGACAAGTTAAATTCATTAAGTACCTACCACATGCCAGTCAATGTTGTTAAATGAGGATTCAAAGGCAAAATCATACAATCAAAAATAAAGTCCTTGCTTCCAAGCAGCTCAAAAGAAAAGTGAAGAAAAAGAAAATAATTCCTAGAAGTTTTAAATAAGCAAAAATAAATGAATAACATTCTAGTTGCAGAAAAATAGTTTACTTCAGAATTCTGAAAGAATTTTTCACATCTGAAACAAAATATTTAAAAAGACTGGGGAGGGTAGACTAGGAGACTAGAGACAGGAAAACAGAAAACAAACAAAAATTACACTGCATTGAGAAAAAATAAAAGATGGAGAGATGAATTTCTTTAACTATAGATATTCACATTGCTCTCTGGCAAAAATCTGGAATGGATTATTAAATAGATGATTTATAAGGAACTGGAAAAGGAAGCAGTGACAACTGGAAGTCAGAATGTTTTCATTAATTCATGGCAAACTAATTTCCTTTCAATTCTGTCTTTTTTCCTTTTTTTTCCTGTCTTTTTTTGATAGGGCATTGACAGATTAGAAAATGGAATAATAATGTATATGATTTTAAGTAAGGCATTTGACAATGTTTCTTTTTTTCTTTTCTTTTTTTATCTTTTCTATTTTATATCATTCATTTCCAAAAGATTTTGAGTTACAAATTTTCTCCTCATTTTTCCTCTACCCACAATCCAAAATCCTCAATCCCACTGAATATCCCTTCCCCCAATCTATTCTCTCCCATATCTTCCCCGATACACCCTCTGATTTTCCAGTAAGGCATGGTGGATCTCTATGCGCCAGTGACTGTATAACTTATTTCCCAATTACATGCAAAATAATAATAATAATAATAATGTTTTTAAATATTTTATTTTAAAATTTTAAATTGCAGATTATTTCCCTTTCTCCCTCGTCAACCACCCTTACAGGGAACATAAGCAATTCAATATAGGTTGTACATGTGTAGCTATACAAATCATTTCCATAGTGGATATATTGTGAAAGTCTGACTATATTTCCCTCCATCTTATCCCACGCCCCACTTGATCTATACTCTATTTTGATTGTGTCCCTTTACAAAAGTGGGTGGTTACAACTTCTCTCCCCCACCCCAGCAAGACCTCTCTTCCATCATCCTCCTTCTCATTCCCCTCCCCCTACTCTGATTTACTGTGAGATACCATATTTAGTGTGTATGTCACTCCCTCCCTAAGCCAAATTCAATAAGAATAAATTTGACTCATTCCCTTTTGCCTTCCTGTTCTTCCCCTTCATTGTAGCAGTTTTCCCTTTCCTCTTCTACATGAGATAATTGACCCCATTCTTTCTCTCCCCATCTCCTCTCATTATATTCCTCTCTCATATCTTAATTTCACCTTTTAAGTATCATCCCTTGCAATAAAATTGGTCCTGTGACCTCTGTCTATGTATACCTGTACACATATATACACACATTCACATATGTATTCATATATGTGTGTGTGTGTATTTCTATTCCCTTCAAATATTCTCATACTGACAAAACTTTAATTACTTACAATTATAATTTTTCCTTGTAGGAATGTAAACAGTTCAACTTTGATAAGTTCGTTATGATTTCTTTTCCCTGCTTATCTTCTCATGCTTTTCTTTCTTCTTGTAACTGAATGTCAAATTTTCTATTCTGTTTTTTTTTTTAATCAAGAATGCCTGAAAGTCCTCAATTCCACTGAATTTTCCCCTGAAACATGATATTCAGTTTCGATGGGTAGGTGATTCTTGGTTTTAATCCCAGCTCCTTTGACCTTCAGAGTATCATATTCCAGGCCCTTCAATCCCTCAGTGTAGAAGCTGCCAGATCCAGTGTTATCCTTATTGTGATTCCACAATATTCAAATTTTTCCTTCCTGGCTGCTTGTACCATTTTCTCCTTGACCTGGGAACTGTGGAACCTGGATATAATATTCCTAAGAGTATTCTTTTTGGGATCATTTTAAGGAGGTTATTGGTGGATTCTTTCAACCTATGTTTTATCCTCTGATTTAAAACATCTGGGCAATTTTCCTTGAGAATTTCTTGGAAGATGATTTCTAGGTTCTTTTGTGATCAAGGCTTTCGGGTAGTCCAAGAATTTCTAAAATTCTCTCTCCTGGATCTATTTTCCATGTCAGTGGTTTTCCCAATAAGATATTTCAAATTGCCTTCTATTTTCCCTTTTGTTTGGATCTGTTTATAGCATTTTGATTTCTCATAAACTCACTAGCTTTCATTTGCTCCAATCTAATTCTGAAGGAATGATTCTCTTCAGTGAGTTTTTGAGATTCTTTTTCCATCTGGTAAATTCAGCTTTTTAAGGCATTCTTCTCCTCATTGCCTTTTTGAGCCTCTATTGCCACCTGAGTTAGTCTAACTTTTAAGGTGTTATTTTCTTCAATCAGGTTGTTGACTCTAATTTCATATTTTTTTTCATCATTCTAATTTCTCTTACCAATTTTTCTTCCACTTCTCTAATTTGATTTTCTAAATACTTCTTAAGGTCCTCTATCACCTGTAACCAGCTCAAAATTTTTCAGAAGCTTTTGGTGCATGAGTTTTGACTTCACTATCTTCCTCCTGTTCCATGTTTTCATCATTTTTGTCCCCAAAATAGCAGTGTAAAGTTGGATTGCTCTGCTTCCTTTGCTTCCTTTACCTGCTCATGAAGCCACTAAATTACTTGACTTTTGAACTTTTTGCTACAGTAGGACTCTGTTACCAGACAGGGGAGCTTTATCGCAATTGCTGGGGTTTTGTCAGCTACCAAAGGTATTAGTTAGGTGCCCTCTCTGAGGCCTCCACATGCTCTGGCAAGCTGTTCACACATTCCAGGACCTCCATCCCAGACCGCAATCCAGATCCAAGCAGGTTAAACATGAGCGATTATCCCTCAGACTGGTGCTTGGTCTTCCTACAATCTGCAGTATGGGAGCTGAAGCTGCCACATTGTGGTGGCTGCATGGTCGCAGCACCACAGCCACTTCTCCCCCCAGGGGATAAAGACTGTACCACACTCCCCATCTACCAAATCCCAATTCCTCACTGCAATTACCTCTCACTTTGTCCTTAGCATCTATGTGTTGATAATTCTGAAAATTGCCACAGCTGCTAATGATCTGAAGTCCCTCCAGCTGGCATCTGATCAGGACAGCTCTGAGGCTAAAACCTCAAGCTAATGAGGGGCTGGGCTTGGCTCCCAGAATCATGCACTGGCAGCTTCCTGCCAGCCTGCCGGGCTATCCTCAGCAGGAGTTTAGATTCTCTGTGTCATTTTGTGGTTTTTGTAGCTCCACAGTTTGTTCAGAGTCACCTTTTACGTGAATTGGAGGAGGTGGGAGCAGGAGCCCTGAGGTAGTCCTATTTCTACTCTACCATCTTGACTCTGCCCCAAGTTAGTCTATTTTTTAAGGTCTTATTTTCTTCAGTCATGTTGTTGACTCTCATTTCAAAATTTTCTTGCATCATTCTCAATTCTCTTCCCAATTTTTTCTCCATGTCTCTTTTTTTTTATTTTTCAAAATCCTTTTTAAGCTCCTCTATGACCTATAACCAACTCATATTTTTTGGAATCTATTGGTGCAGGATTTCTGACTATGTTGTCTTCCTCCTGTTCCATGACTCGATCCTTTTTGTCCGCAAAACAAAAGTATAAAGTCACAGTGCTCTGCTTGCTTTGTGTCCTTTGCTTGCTCCTGTTGCCAGTCAATTACTTGTCTTTTGAGTTTTTTGCCATGGTGGAACTCTGCTGCCAGAAAGGAAAGCTTTGTCCCAAATCACTGGGGTTTTCTGAGTTGCTGGAACTATTAGTTGGTTGTGCTCTCTGAAGCCTCCAGGTGCTCTGGAAAACTGTTGACACACCCCAAAACCTCCACCCTAGATAGCAATCCATAACTAAGAAGGTTAAAGCAAGAGTGATGACCCCTAAGACTGGTTGCTTTGTCCCTATACAATATGCAGGCCAGGAGCTCTGAAGAAGCCACCTGGTGGCAGCTGCACAGTAATGACACCTCAGCCACTTCTCTCTAGGTGGCAAAGGCTGGACTGCATTTCTGAGCTCCTGGGCCCCAAAGTCCACACTACACTGAACTCTCACTTTGTCTTTATTATATATGGGTTGATTATTCTGGAAATTGCCACAGCTTCTGTTGATTTTAAGGCCCTCCAGCCAGTGGCTGGTTGTGGCTGCCTCTAACAGCAAGCACCTCAGCGTCCCCAGGGTGGCTGTCCATACAGGTTCTTGGATCTGCTTTGATAAAGGAAAGCAACTCAAAATGGGTTAACAAGCTTACTTTAATCAGTCAAATATGTATTGTTTACCTAGTTCAGGGGAAAAATGTCAGCACCCCGAACTTCAGAATATACAGACAGAATTATCAAGACAGAGAAACAGATCAAGTAGACAGTTTCCAAACTTTCCAACCATTACATCCATACCAAATCAACATCTGGGTTTCAACATCTAGGTTTTTCAGAGCCAGGGGACTCTCAACAACAGCTTGCCAGAGTTTCATCTGATCAAATCACAGAACACTTCTCAAAGTGAGTCCCAAAACAAAGCTACACATCAGGGCTTATATAGCCTTCTCCTGGCTCAGAGAATGTAACAACCTTTTGGACCCACTGGCCAATCAAAAAGTATCTACTGAAAACCAAGCCTCCCACCCCAGGCTCCAGGTGCACTTTAGCCTAGGGGCAGGGAAGATCTTAAAAATTTACATCCCTATTACATTTGGCCCCAAGATCATTCATTTCCATACCATAGTCAATTTACTTTTGAATTAGCACTAAACATCTCTTAGGTTACATTTTCAAAATACAGAACTAAAGTTACCAAAGTGGCCACTGGGCCTTAAACAAAAACAAAGTACATTGCATTATCACCTCAATTCAAAACAAGAGTCCAAACAAAGTTCTCTTGAGTGGAGGGGGATGTCCTTCCACTCACACAGCTCCAACCACTGCTTCTAAGTACAGAGAAGGGGCTGGGCAACAAAACCCACAAGGTGCGGTCCTTGGGGGTCCACAGCACTTCATCCCACCCACCATAGTCAGAAGTCCATCATCCCCCTGGGTCCTAAACTGTGGGATGCAGCAAGGAAACACATTCAGTGCCCCTGCTTTGCTTCTCAGTTCTTATCTTTTCCTGTGGCTGAATTCTGAACTCCTGGGTTCCTTCTCCTCCTGCAGGTGGCAGCCGCTCCTGGCTTCTTCCCAGGTCCAGATGTAGGCAGCTCCCATTGCTGCTATCAGCTCAGCAAAGTCTGCATGCAGGCCATTCTTCTCTCCTGCTCCACAGCTCCACAGAATCACAGCTACCACAACTGGGAAATAAACAATTATCCCAGCCCCCATACATTCCTTTTACTCTCCAGATGCTGTTCATGATGCCATTTTGTAGTGGCAGGCACCCCAGTGTCCCCAGGGTGGCTGCCAATACAGCTTCTTGGATCTGCTTTGATAAAGGAAAGCAACTCAAAATGGGTTAACAAGCTTACTTTAATTAGTCAAATATGTATCATTTACCTAGTTCAGGGGAAAAAGGTCAGCACCCCGAACTTCAGAATATACAGACAGAATTATCAAGACAGCGAAACAGATCAAGTAGACAGTTTCCAAATTGTCCAACCATTACATCCATACCAAATCAACATGTGGGTTTCAACATCTGGGTTTTTCAAAGCTGGGGGACTCTCAACAATGGTTTCCCAGAGATTGATCTGATCAAATCACAGTGCATTTCTCAAAGTGAGACCCAAAACAAAGCTACACATCAAGGATTATATAGCCTTCTCCTGGCTCAAAGAATGTAACAACCTTTTGGACCCACTGGACAATCAAAAAGTATCTACTTAAAAACAAGAGTCCCAGCCCAGGCTCCAGGTGCACTTTAGCCTAGGGGCAGGGAAGATCTTTAAAATGCACATTCCCATTACACTGCCCTGAAGCTAACACCTCTGGATCACACAGGGCTGGGCTTGGCTCCCAGAGCTCTGTGCTAGTCCCTTCCTGCTGTACTGCTGGGCTGTTTTCAGTGGTAATTTAGCTTCTCTGTTATCTTGTGGGTTCTGTAACTCCAAAGGTTTTTTTTTTTTAGAGTCATTTTTTACATGAAATGGAGGAGGAAGGAGTGGGAGCCAGGAGGAAGTACTGTGTCTACTCTGCCATCTTGACTCTTCTCCCCCCCTCCGACAATGTTTCTTATGTCTCTTACTAAAACATTATCAATAACATGGAGAGAGGTGGATGTAATGATGGTACAATTAGATGGATTCATGGCAGGTCTCTTAAGTATACACTAAGAAATACTGATTACTCGATTAGCCTGTACGTGGAGGAGGAATATAGTGATACATCCTTGATTTCCTGGTTTATCCCTGCCCAAGGAGACACATCTCATATCAATGATGTATATGAAAGCAGGGTCATTATGTTCATTGAAGTCTAAGGAAAAAAAGAAAACTGGGAAGGATTTTTAAAATATTTGATTACATGTTTGGGGGAATGAAAGAGTTAAGTTGGCCAAAAGGTAGAAAGCAGTGCAGTGAGCACCTCTGCAAATATCTCATCTAAATGGATCTAGAAAATTGACCAGAAGCGATCATGAAGGGAAGATGCAGGAAAAAAAAAAAGCAGTGATTTGGCGTAAGTAGCTTACCATAGAGAGACAGAGATATATATGCAGTCTGGGGACAATGGACTAAGAGCACACTACACACTAGGGAGATATTATTTGTTAGCTCAGGAGAAAGTTCAAGATCTATAGCAGAGCCCCCTCAATTCCATACTATGACATTGCAAAGAGAAAAGTATGGATTGTCAGCTTTGTTGCCCTTTGATCAGTCCTGAGTTACAGATTCAGAGCCTTCTGAGAAAGGGATCTGGACACAGAAGACATCTTCGCAAGTTGGCAGGCCTATGATAGTATCCTGAGAAATAATTAAGTCCTGAAATGAACAGAAGTAGCAGAGGTGTAGCTCAGATCTCAGGTTGAGAGTAATGTTTAAGGTTCAGCATTTATTGCAACCTATAGAAGAGGAACCAAGACAAAAATTGTAGACCCGAGAGGACCTACAATTGTGCCACTCCAAAGCAACAGAGCTTTTCAATTGAATTCTGGGGGCCAACTCCAGCAGCAGTCTATTCCTTTTAATACCCAAACCTACATCATGAACTTACAAAGATTAAATCTGACTTCAATTAGATTTGGCCTTGTAACAGATGACTTTGGGAGCAATGAAAGCCCATCCCTGAGACCCAGGAATATTAAAATCCTTAATACCTGAAGAAATCAGTCATAGAGCCATCCCAGAACTTGTCTCCAGAAATGCCACAGAACTCAAACCTAATATCAAATCTAAAAGGCAGTAAGTAGGCTGGAAGAACAAGCAAAGAAAAATAAATAATTCTACTATAAAAGTTATTTTGGTGGCAGGAAAATCAAGACATACTCAGAAGAAAAAAAAATGGCTCAAAACATAATCAATCCTCAGAGAAATACAACATGGGCAAAAATCCAACTACAGTTTCCTGGAAGAAATGGAATGAGAAGTTAAAAAGTTATTGAAAGTGTTTGTGTAAATTAAATGATAATGCTTGAGGAAAAAAAATGAAAAGAAGTGAGAATTATTAGGAAAATAGGAAATTGATAGCTTTTCTCCAGAGATATAAAACATGCTAAAACTCCCTGAAGATTGGAATGCATCAGATGAATCCAATGACTTCATCAGACAAAAAAAAAAAGGAAGGAAGGAAGGAAGCAAGGAAGGAAGGAAGGAAGGAAGGAAGGAAGGAAGGAAGGAAGGAAATAGTCTGCTTAG
>NW_027186374.1:2152008-2203194 GCF_028583685.1 Petaurus breviceps papuanus | reverse complement strand
GGAAGGAAGGAAGGAAGGAAGGAAATAGTCTGCTTAGCTCTGCATTCTGACTCAATAATTCTTTCTCTAGGTGTGGATGACATTTTTTGTCAGGAGTCCTTTGGAAATGTTTTATGTCCTTGAACTGCTGGGAAGGTCTAAGTCTTTCAAAATTAGTCATGGCACAGTGTGGCTGTTACTGTGTACAAAGTTTTCGTGGTTCTGCTCACTTAACTAAGCACCAATTCATATAAATCTTCCCAGTTTTTTTTCTGAAATTTCCCTGTAAATCATTTCTTATTGCACAATATTATCCCATTACATTCATATACCATAACTTTTTCAGTCCTTCCACAGTTGATGGGCATCCCCTAAATTTCCAGTTTTGGCCACCATAAAAAGAGCTGACACAAACTTTTTTGTACATGTGGGTCCTTTCCCCATTATTATGATCTCTTTCCAATTCAGTGCTAGAAACAGTATTGCTAGATCAAAGAGTATGCACATTTTTATAGCCTTTGAAAATAGTTCCAAATTGCTCTCCAGAATGATTGTATCAGCTCACATCACCACAAGCAATGAATTATTCTTCCAACTTCCCCACATTTTGAACATCTGTCATTTTTCTATTTTTTCATGCTAGCCAATCTGATTGGTGTGATGTGGTACCTCAGATTTGTTCTAATCTGCATCTCTCTAACCAATAGTGATTCAGAGCATTTTTATATGACTATAGATAGCTATAATTTCTTCCTCTAAAAGACTGCCTGTTCATACCCTTTGACCATTTATCAATTAGGTAATGACTTGAATATGTGAAAATTTGACTCAGTCCTCTATATATTTTAGAAATGAGGCCTTTATCAGAAATTCCCAGTTTTATGCTTCCCTCCTGTAATAGTAATGGAATATAAAGATCCTCCTGTACTGGCTTGGTTTTTGGTGTTAAAACACAGGGCTTGTTACTCCCACCTGTGGAATGAACTTGTTGATGTGAAAGGAGAGGGCTGGAATGGGAAGAGCTGGTGATGTAAATTTAGAGAGACACAAGAAAAGAGAGAGACAGAAGAACTTTTTGGAAGCAGAACCTCTTGGAGGCAGAGAGAGACTGAGAGGATTGCTTAGGGCCACTTTGAATTGCCCAGGACTTTTGAGAGCTGCTACCCAGAGCTTCCAAGGACTGAGGAGACATGGCTGTTATGCTGGTATTTTGTCTGTCTGTTTTGATGTTGTTTTGCCAGATTTGTCCACTGGTGAAGGACAGTCCTGTTGTTGCAGAAGACTGGGAACTTTGCTGTTGGTTCCAAAGCCCTGAAGAAGGATTTTCTTGTTGTATGTTTAAAGAAATCCTGGAAGAGGGTTTTGCTAATGTTTTCAGGGGTCCTAGGACTGTTCTGCAAACAGAGGATGAATTAATGAAGAGACTGGCAATGTATCTTGTGGCCTTGCTAAGCCTTATCTCCCAGGAACAAAGATTGCTGAGAACTTGCCTCATGTCAAGATGAAAAAAAAAACAACCTTCATTTGGGTATTAAGTGCTGTGCTTAAGCTTATTGTAACTCTGGGGTAGATTCAATTGTGATCCAAGGGTGAGAAACTTTTGACCTTTTTGTGCTCTGTGATTGAACAAATGAATGTACTTTACTTATGATTGGAAACTAATCTCCATTTGAGAACAGGGGCTTTGTGATGTACTAAATGAATGTACAGCCTAGGGGTGCAATAGTATTTAGAAGAGGGACTTTGTGATTGATTAAATGAATGTAATGTCCTGGGGTGGGCAAGTACTTGATTAAATCAGGTAGTACTTGGAGATTATTTAATCACACTTAGTAAATGCTGTATTTTGAATGATGCCATATTTTGATCTTCTCTGTTTTTAATTTTTCACTGAATACAATGGAGACCACCTATGCTGGTATTTTGAACCTTGGGAAGTTGCCTTTGCTTGACATTACATTACACCTCCTAATCTTGTTTGCATTGGCTTTGTTTGTACAAAAACTTTTCAATTTAATGTAATCAAATTTCTTCATTTTGCATTTCATAATGTTTTTCTCTATCTCTTGTTTGGTCACAAAGTCCTCTGTTTTCCATAAATCTGATAGATAAACAATTTTTTTCTCCCCTAATTCATTTATATGTTTAATCTTTATATCTAAATTGTATGCCTCTTTGAATTTTATTTTGGTGTACACTTTCTTATGTTGGTCTATGCCCAGTTTTGGCCATACTATTTTCCAGTTTTCATCATACTATTTTCCAGTTTTCTCAGGAGTTTTTCTCAAATAATGAGTTCTTATCCTAGAATTTGGAGTCTGCATTTATCAAATAGGAGATTGCTATAATTATTGACTAGTGCCTTGTATGCCTAACCTATTCCAGTTATGTAAAATTAATGCATGTTTTTCCAGCTGATCCAACTGTCTGACCATTACATATATATATATATATATATACATATATATATACACACACACACATACATGCATATATATGCTTGTGTATGTATGTATGCATGTGTATATATATACATATATACACATATATACATATATATATATACACACATACATACATATATATAGTTACCAAAGAGAGAAGCACCGACATCTGAGGTTGCAAAGATGGAGGGCTCTTTATTGATTACTCAGAGTCTCATCTGACTACATCACTTGTACACTCTTCCCATGAGTAATCTCCAAAGTAAAGTGCTAACCTCAAGGTATACACACAAACACACATGTATGCGTGTGCACAAACATGTATGCATACATACATATGTGTATATATATACATACACACACTTAAGGGTCAGAGGGCATCACAACTTAGCACTTAATAACTGTTTATTGATTCTCATTTATACCAACTTGGAGTTAGTTTCATCTGAACTGGCAAAAGAAGGAAAAATACGGAGACACACAAAGCTAGGTATAGGTATATATTTCACTCAAAATCTAAATAGGAGGGAAAAGAGAGAAGGGGGTAGGAGATTTATATGAAGAGCACATTGAAGAATTTGGTCCTAAACAAAATAAGCCCAAAACAGGTTCAATAACACTTGTGGATCTTTTTGAGGTAGCAAAGACAAAGAATTTAAGGGTGTGCTTCAACTGGAGGAATGTCTGAAAGAGGTGTGGTAAATAAATATGATGAAATACTATTGTACTGAGCTCTTATCAATGGATAAGAGTGATAAATTCTACTACCTCCTGATTAAAAAAAATGAACAACTCAGAATGCTGATGGACACAAATATATCGTGTCACTGAATATGCCCAGACAAGCCTCAACCGTGGATCAGTCCTACCTTTTGTACCCCTCATACTTACTCACATGAGGCTGAAAGAAGATGGAGAAAATCACACAAATGTTCTGACTAGGTCCATTACAAATTTATTATATATAGGTTGAGGTAGGTCCTCACTATAGGCTGCATACCTTATCAGCCCACTCTCCACAATTACTTTTCCAAACCTTTTTATTCTTCTTCAAATTTCTCATGGATACTCCTGCTCCTCCTCTCCCAGCCAAGAACTTTGCATCATATTTTCAGAAAATCCTGGCCATTCTCTGTGAGTTCCCTCTTCCCTTCTTCCTCATCTCCTATCACTCAAGTGACTTCTGCCACTTTGTCCTCCTTCACTGATGTTTCATAAGATAAATTAGAATTACTCTTTACTAAGTTTAAACTCTATACTTGTTCAATGGATCCCTCTCCATCCCTTCTTTTTCAGGAGATTTTCCCCTTTGTTATCTTCACTCTTTCACTTATTTTCAATCTTCTCTATTGGTGCCTTTTCTACTGACTGCAAGCATACTTATGTCTCCTCTAGCCCAAACAAAACCCTCTGACTTGATATTTTCACCCCTGCTAACTATTTTCCTATTTCTCCTCTGATTTTAGTAGCTAAACTCCTCTGAAAGGCTGTCTACAATAGGTCCCCACACTTTCTCTCCTCTCATTTTCTTCCTAGCCTCTTATAATGTGACTTCCATATTTGTCATTCCACCAATAGTATTCTCTCTGAAGTTGCTGATTGGTTTCCTTTATGTGGAAAGAAGGCAAAATGACATCATGATGTTGGAGTCAAGTTACAGTATGTCAGAACAGAAGAATATGAGCTTAGAAGGCTTTACCACCAGTTGGGCACATGAATATGGGCCCATAGAAACACTTGGGGTGGAGATGTCTCTAAATGTGGACATTTCATGTTTCTTTTAAGGTAACAAAATTCTGCTTTGCTCCTGGAGCACAGTGCTTTCTTTGATGTGGGCATGCTGGTTGGTCCTATACCAGTGTCTTCAATGTACCACAATCAATTCCAAAGTTATTCAGAGGGACCTTGAGAGTGTCTTTGTGGTACTTCTTCTCACCTCAGTGTGGGCACTTGCCTTGTCTGAATCCTCCATAAAATAGTCTTTTAGGCAATCATATATTTGTCATTGAAACAATGTGGCAAGCCCATTGTAGTTGTGTTCTCTGTGGTAGAATTTAATATTTGACAATTCAGTTAAAGAAAGGACATCAGTGTCTGATACCTAATCTTGCCAGGTTCAGAATTTTTCTAAGACGAATGGAAGTGGTTCATTTTTGTTTGGCATAACAGTGGTAGATTGTCCAGGTTTCAAAGGCATACAACAATGAGGTCAGCAGAATGGCTCTGTAGACCTTCCATTTGGTAGGAAGTTTAAGACTTCTTCTACCCCACAGTTGAGAATTATTTCTAGGTTTTTTTATTACTGTTCTCTTGTTTTTTTTTCCTAACTATCTGACCACACTTTCTCTGTCTCCTTTGCTGTATACTCACCTAGATAGTGCCCTCTAACCATCAGAATTTCATCCTAGTCTATCACTTTTCTGTCTATATTTCTTCACTTGGTGGTCTCACCAGTTTTTTTTTCTTTTTTGTTGACGATACTCAAATCTACCTTTGCTGCCCCAGTCTATCTGTTGACCTACAATCTCACATTTCCTTTCTCTAATGCCTTTCTGAGATTTCACACTGGATGTCAAACAGACATTGAAATCAATATGTCTAAAACAGAACAAATCATCTTTTTTTTTTACTATACCTTCCTCCCTTATACCTTCTCTACTCCTGTAGAGAGCAATATCATCCTCCTGTCTCTTAGGCTCACAACCCATGAGTCATCCTAGATTACTCATTATCTCTCACTCTTAATATGCAAGCTGTTTACAAGTCCTCTCTCCTCTGACATTGCCCCCAACATGTTTCAGGTGCTAATAAACTCACACCTGGATCACTGCCATTGCTGCTGATGCTCCTGCCTGCATCAAGTCTCTTCCTATGCCAGTCCATGCTCCATTCTGCCTCTAAAGTGATTTTCCTAAGATCCAGATCTACATAATAAAGTCCAGTAGCTCCAGGATGCTCTGTTTGGCATTCAAAGCCCTTCTTAACCGAACCCAATTGCTCGTTCTGGTCTTCTGAAACCTAACTTTCTGAAACGAACTCTTTGAACCAGTGACAGTGCCTTTCTAGATGTTCCAAAAACAAGAAACAATGATTCTCAGCTCTGGGCATTTTCTCTGGCTGTCTCTCATGCTAAATTATTTTCACCAATATTGTCTCATTTCTCACCAAACCCTTACTCTGCGACGTTACAAAAAAAAAATTGAGGCAAATTATCGTATCAATTGAATATATTTATGTAATATCCCTTACTCTTGCTTTCCTACATCTACATTGAAGAGGAGATGCATATTCTCGAGCCTTTTTCTGGACTAAACTTAATTATTATTGCACATTCTTCCATTTCCTATCAGTTAATGTTGTTGTCCTTTCCATTTGCATTAGTTCAGTCAATGTGTATGTCATTTTCCTGGTTCTGCTTACTTCACTCAGGACTAGTTCTTATAAGCATTTCTATGCTTCTTTGTAATTCCCCATATTCATGTGGATTTTTAAAAGTTATATAGTAATATCCCATTACATTCACATATTATATTTTTAATCCATTCTCCATTTCATGGTTATATATTTAATTTCCCTTTTTTTGGTATTACAAAACAAAATGCTGCAATGCATATGTTGACATATATGGAAAGAGGGAGAGGTAAGAAGGAAGAGATGTAAGAAAGGAAGGAGGGAGGGCAGAAGAAAGAGAAGGAAATGAAAGAGACAAAGGGAGAAAGGGTAAGGGAGAGAGAAAGTATAGAAAAAAAAACTCATATTTATTGAATGCTATATGACTACTAATGGGAAGTTCAGATGAAAGAACCTGGACCACTGACTTCTTTAACAAAATTCTGAGCTATGAGTTTTATTGGGTATGTTATAGAGAGGATTCTTTTAACTCTTGGGTGGAGATAGATGACTTCTCAAGTCCCGCCAAACTTCAAAGTCTGTCATTCTGTGACCGTTTTTTCCAAAATTCTTAAACTAAGATGCATTCCACCAACAGTATTTGTATGTCTTCATTTCCAAAGACTCTCCAGCTTTGAGAAAGTTGTTAGAATGTAACACTTCAAAAGCTGGATCATCACAGGAAAGAGTTAAAATATCAATGGAGCATACAAATCTCTGGGCATGGAGTCTGAGGAACCTGGAGCTATATTCCAGTTCTCTTGCACTTTAGCTCTGTGGTATCATGTCATCCTCATCATCCTCATCCTCATCATCATCAATCTCTCTCTCCCTCTCTCTTATCTGTGTATTTTTCTATATTAAACATCAATTTATCTATTTATTCATCTCACATGTGTATCATCGATGAAATTTGTCCACTGCTCATTTTATCTATTGTTGACAAAAAAATCTTATCTACTTCTAATCTATTACTATATCTATAGGACGACTTAAAGAACATTGGCTCTTTCTACTAAACCATGTTTTCTCTCTCTCGCTCATTCTCACTCTTTTAACAAAACATTTCTTTCTCAGACTGCCTCTTTGTTCTGTGTCTTGTCCCTTTTCTTGTGACTAAAAAGGAAACCCAGATGGAGCAGATGATGTTACAAAGCTTATGACTCACCCAGTTACGGCCCATGACCCACAGTAATTGCCTAGTTCCCCATGGTCTCTCTCATTTAATAGTTTCATCTCCATTAACCAGAATTTGCATATCAATTCTCTTGATTTTCCTTTTAAAGTAATGTGGATAATTAAGTTATTGGCCTTAAGAAACACAAAGGACTAAAGCCAAATTTTCCTTATTTTAAAGATATCAGGATTTGGGGGAATGATCAATTCACAAAATCACAGTCTCAAATGGCAGAAAAAGAAATTCAAAAGCCATATAGTTCAAGACATCCTTGAATGGGGATTTTCTCAGTAACATTTCAATTCCCATTTCTCCTCCCACAAAAGTGGTTATTCACTCTCTCCTGGAAGACTTCCAATAACAAGTGACTTCTCAGGGTAACCAATTCTACTTTGAATTGCTGTAAGCATTAGGGCAGACTGAATGGTCACAAAGATTCTTCCTCAGGACAACTTTGACAGGTGGTTACATCTGGTATTATCTGTTTTTTAGTAAGAGAATCTCAGGTTCAGATAGGAAATGTAGTTAATTTCATTCTTCATGGCATTATGATATTAATGATTCCAGAAATTGTGCATGACTCTGGGATAAAAGACAAAAATAAAGAAAAAAAAAGCCCTTGTGCTGGAGTTTACTTTTGTCTATGAGAAGTTCTGAATTTAAACATGTAATTGAATACAGACTATATGTAAGGAAGAAATACCATTTTTTTCTTTTTTATTAAATTTTATTTTTTATTTTCAGTTTATATCATTCATTTCTATAAGATTTTGATTTATAAATTTTCTCCTCATCTGTCTCCTACCCAGCACCCCAAAACAGCGATATCATTGAATATCCCCTCCGCCAATCTGCTCTCTCCTCCATCCTTTTCCATCCCTCCTCCGACTTTCTACTAGGGCAAGATGGATCTCTATTCCCCAGTGCCTGAATATCATATTTCCTAGTTGCATGAATATATATATATATATATATATTCAGATTCAAATATTTGATTTTAAAAATTTGAATTCTAGATTCATTTCCTTCCTCCCTCATCACCTACCCTTAGTAGGAAGATAAGCAATTCCATATAGGTTGTACATGTGTAAATATGCAAAACTTTTCCATGGTGGATATATTGTGAGAGACTCACAATATTTCCCTCCATCTGCCCCCCACTTGTTGTATTATCTACTTTGACCCTGTCCCTGCTCCAAAGTAAGTGCTTCCAACTTCCCTCTCCCCAACCTGCGCTCCCCTCCATCATCTCCCCTCTCCTCCCCTTCCCCCCTAGTCTCCTGTGAGATACCCTATTTAGTTTGTATGTCATACCCTCCCTAAGCCAAATTCAATGACAGTAAGTTTGATTCATGCCCCTTTGCCTACCTGTTCTTTCCCTCCATTGTAACAGTTTACCCTTGCCTCTTCTGTATGAGATAATTTACCCCAATTCTGTCTCTCCCCATCTCCTCTTATTATATTCCTCTCTCACTTATAAATTTCACCCGTTAAGTATCATCTCTTACTATTCAATTGGTCCTGTACCTCTGTCTATGTGTACCTGTACACATATATACACACACTCACATATGTATTCATATACCCATATACCCTCCTATATATATATATATATACACACACACACACACACACACACACACACACACACACACACACACACACACATACACACACACATTTCTATTCCCTTCAACTGTTCTCATACTGAGATAAGTTTCATAAGTTGCAATTATCATTTTCCATGTAGGAATATAAGTAGTTCAACTTTGATAAGTTCCTTATTTCTTTTTCCTGTTTACCTGCTCATACTTCTCTTGCTTCTTGTATCTGAATGTAAAATTCTCTATTCAACTCTGATTTTTTTTTCATCATGAATGCTTGAAAGTCCTCTATTCCACTGAATGACTGTATTTTGCCCTGAAACATGATGCTCAATTTTGCTGGTAGGTGATTCTTAGTTTTAATCCCAGCTCCTTTGACCTTTGGAATACTGTATTCCAGACCCTTCAAAACCTCAGTGTAGAAGCTGTCGGATCCTGTGTGATCTTGATTGTGTTTCCAAAATATTCAAATTGTTTCTTCCTGGATGTCCTGGATATTTTTTTCTGAAATGGGATTGTTTAAGTACTTCATTTCTGCTTCTGTTATTCTAGGTGATACACACACACACACACACACACAGAGAAACAAACACATATCCATCCATTTCGTTTACATTGCCAGATTTGTTGTAATAAAATTGGGAAAATAGTTCCTAATGACTGTTTTAATTTTGGATGTATTTGTGGTTTTCATTTTCATACTGTTAATTTGGTTTTCTTCTTTCTCTTTTTTTAAATCAAATTAACCAATGGCTTATTTATTTTATTTTATTTTGCTATAAAACTAGCTCTTAATTTTATTTATTAATCCATTGGTTTACTCATATTTAATTTTATTAATCTATCCTTTGAGTTTTAGTATATACAATTGGGCATTTAATTGTGAGACTTCTAATTTCTTCTTTTCCTACCTTTTTAGTTGCATGACTAATTCACAGAACTGTTCTTTTTCTATCTTGTTGATGTAGGCATTTAGAGATACATTTTTTTGCAAGTGCTTCTTTGACTGCATCCCATGTTTTTTTTCTTAATTGTCTCATTATTGTCATTCACTTCAATGAAATTGTTGACTTTTTATGATTTGTTTGTTGTTTGACCTCATTCTTTAGGATCAGATTATTTAGTTTCCAATTAATTTTAATTTATCTTTTCATGGATCTTTCTTTAAAGTATTTTTTAAAGTTTTATCATGAACTGAAAAGGATGCATTTAATATTTCTACTTTTCTGCATTGGATTGTGAGATTTTCATAATCTAATGTATTGCTGAGTGAATAATGAATTACTGAAAAAACAGATATGTTTCTTTATATCCTTATTTAGTTTCCTCCCCCCACCCTTTGAGGTCTATTATATTTAACTTTTCTAAAATTCTATTTAACTTCTTATCTTCTTTCTCGCTAATTTTGTAATTAGATTTCTCCAGTTCTGAGAGACAAAGGTTAAAGTCACTCACTAGTATAGTTTTACTGCCTATTCCCTCTTATAACTCATTTACTTTCTCACTTAGAAATGTGGATGCTATACCATTAGTAACTATAATTATTGCACATATAGAATTCCAATTCTCACCTCTAAGTCCTTAAACATGTAGTATCACAGAGTTATTTGTAAAGGCATCCAAGAAGTCTAAAGAGTCTGTGAAGTTTTCCAATGCTTGATGGTATTATGACAATGTTATCTGTAAACTGGAGTATCTGGAGGATGTCATCACCAATATTTCTACAACATTGACTGAACTTCTCCAGGATAGTAACAACCAACTCTGAAATCCAAAAGATTTTTATGAGGAATATCAGGTCTATAAGTCCTACTGCTTTTCATGACAAAACTACTGCTCCATCAACTCCAAAAAATGAACCTGACAGGAGCCTAGGAAGGCATGAGGACAGACCTTCAACCTTTATGAAGAAAAGTATATAATGGCTAAATTTCACAAATATTTTCTGAAGCTCGTGCTTGGTGAGTTGGCTGAGAAGCAAAAGGATCTACTTTTTACATGACAGTCAGCAAAAAGATCTTGATACCCCTTAAGCACAGCACTTGACTTTTGGGATTTTTGCCACAGTAGGAGTCTGCTACAAGATAGGGGAGCTTTGTCCCAAACACTGGGGTTTTCTCAGCTGCTGAAGGTATTATTTGGGTGCCCTCTCTGAAGATACCATATGCTCTGGCAAACTAGTTGCACACCCCAGGACCACTACCCTAGACCCCATTCCAGATCCAAGCAGGGTAATGCAAGAGTGATTACCCCTCAGACTGGTAGCTTGGTCCCCCTGCAATCTGCAGGTCAGGAGCTAAAGCAGCCATATGTGGCTGCATCTAGAGGGCCACAGCACCTCAGCCATTTCTCTCCCTGGAGGCAAGAAGCAACCACACTCTCAACTACTGGATTCCAAAGTCCACACTGTACTGACTTCTCACTTTGTCCTTAGCATATATGGGTTGATAATTCTGAAAACTGCCACAGCTGCTGGTGATCTGAAGTCCCTCCAGCTGGCAGCTGATTGTGGTCACCCTGAGGCTAAAACCTCCAGCTAATGAGAGGCTGGGCTCAAGTCCCAGACCCCTGCACTGGCCCCTTCCTGCGGGCCTGCCAGGCTGTCTTCAGTGGGAAATTAGCTTCTTTGGGTCATTTTGTGGGTTCTGTATCTCCAAAGTTTCTTCAGAATCACCTTTTGCATGAATTCATGTTAGTCCTATTTCTCCTCTTCCATCTTGACTCCACCCCCAGAAAAAGCTTTTCACAAAATACAATACACAATTTCTATTAAAAAATCATTATAAAGCATAGGAATAAATGGAGTACTCCTTAAAATAATAAGCAGCATCTATCTCAAACCATTTGGCAAATATTATATGTAATTGAAATAAGCTAGAAGCAGTTTCAGTAAGATGATGGGTGAAACAAGAATATACACTTTCACCCCTGTTATTCAATTTGGTACTACAAATGTTAGCTGTAGCAATAAGAGAAGAAAAAGAAATCAAATGATTCAGCTTAGATAAAGAAGAGACTAAACTATCACTCTTCACACGTGATATACTTAGAGAATCCTAGATAATCATTTTAGAAAATACTACTTGATATAGTAAACAAATTTAGTAATGTTTTAGGATATAAAATAATCCCACTTTAATCCTCAGCATTTCTATGTATTTCTATCAAAGGCCAAAAGCAAGAAATAGAAAGGGAAATTCCATTTAAAGTTTCTGTAGATATCACAAAATTGTAGGTGGTTTACATTCCAAAACAAACCCAGGAACTATATGAACACAATTACAAAAAATTTTTCACAGAAATAAAGCCAGATCTAAATAAGTGGAAAAAACATCAATTGATAATGCTTAGGTCAAGCTAATATAAAATTGACAAATTTATCTAATTTACTTATTTAGTGTCATACGTATCAAACAACCAAAAATATTTTATAGAGCTAGAAGAAATAGCAACAAAATTAATTTGGCAGAAAAAAAGGTTTAGAATATCAAAGAATCAATGAAAAGAAATCCTAAGGAAGGTAGTCTAGCCATACCAGACTTTAAACTTGTTATATAAAGCAGCAACCATCAAAACTATTTGGTACTGGTAGAGCAACAGAGTAGTGAATCAGTGGAATAGTTTCAGTACACAAGACCCATGCATCAATGACTATAGTAATCTTCGGTTTGATAAATACAAAGACTCTAGCTTCTGGGATAAGAATACACTATTTGGCAAAAGCTTCTGGGAAAACTGGAAATAGTATGGCCGAAACTGGGCATAGAACAATATCTTACATTGTATACTAAAATAAATTCTAAATGGGTTCACAATCTAGATGCAAATGCTGATAATATGGAGAAGGGAAGAATTTATGACCAAACAAGTGATAGAGAACATTACAAATTACAAAATGGATAATTTTGATGATATTAAACTGAAAAATTTTTCTCCAAACAAAGTCAATGTAATCAAGATTAGGAGGGAAGCAGAAAATTGGGAAAGAATTTTTGCAACCACTGTCTCTGATAAAGGCCTCATTTCTAAATTATATAGAGAACTCAGTAAAATACATAAGAATACAAATCATTCCCCAATCGATAAATGGTCAAAAGCTATGAATAGGCAGTTTTCAGAGGAAGAAATTAAAAATATTCCTAATCATATGAAACAATGCACACTCATTTCTGCCCACTCACTATTGATTATAGAAATGCAAATCAAACCAACTCTGTCATACTACATCTCATTAGTCAGATTCCCTTATATGACAAAAAAAAAGGAAAATGATAAATGTCAGAGAAGATGTGGGAAATCTGGAGTACCATTGCTTTGCTGGCAGAGTTGTGAACTGATCCAACCATTCTGGAGAGTAATTTGGAACTATGCCCAAAGGACTATAAAAAATGTGAATACCCTTTGACCCAGTAATACCACTTCTAAGGCTATATCCAAAAGAGATCATGCAAGTGGGAAAAGGACCCATATCCCCAAAAAATACTTATAGCAGCTCTTTTTGTGTGGGCAAAGTATTGGAAATCAAAGGAATGCCCATCAATTGGGGAATGTCTACACAAGTTGTGGTACATGAATGTAACAGAATACTCTTAAACTATAAAAATGAGGAGCAGATGGACTTTGTAAAACCTGGAGAGACTCCTATAAAGTGATGCTGAGTGAGAGAAGCAGAACCAGGGGAATATTGTACAAAATTACAGATACATTGCATCTGTGATGTCTAAATTTGATAGACTGGAGTTCTCTTAGCAATGCAAGGCTATGAGACAACTCCAAAAGACTCATGAAAGAAAGGACTATCTACATCCTGAAAAAGAATTGTGGAGTCTGAATGCAAATGGAAGCAAACTACTTACTTTCTCTCTTTTAGTTTTGTTTTGTTCTTTCTTATTGTTCATTCCAGTGATTATTATCCCTCTGTACAACTTGACTAACATTTAATATGAAGGTATTTGTACAACCCATATTGGATTGCATGCTGACATAGAAGGGGAAGGGTGGGAAAAGAAGGGGGAGAAAATTTGTAACTCAAAAGCTTGTGGAACTAAGTTTTGTAAACTAAATGTAAATAAAGAAATGAATTAAAAAAATATTCACCCACAGTCAAAAAGATTTTTTATGTTACATGGAAGATTTCAATGTGGATTTTCCTCACCCCAAATCCAAAGCAAAACCCATTATAATATGTCAACTGAAGACTGCAAACACACACACACACACACACATACATTAAGCAGATAAGTATATTGAAGCTCAGAATGGAGAAAGATTATGCCCAAAGCCACATAGATCGTGGCTGAAATTAAGCCAAAATTTTACACTACTTGCTACAATTCTGGTGTCCTTGTTTTGGTGGCAGAATGCTATAGTCATAGTTAAAAAGATTATTTTAATACATATTATTTGAACAGTGAGGAGGTCAGCTTGACTCACTTGACAGATGTGAGAACTGTGCAGGGAAATAGTGATAGACAAGAGTACACCCATTTTATACATGTGTGGCATCATGACTGACAGGCCCAATCTGGTTAACAACGAATATATCAATAATAGCAGGTACACATAGCTTCCTTATGGGAGGAAAGGAAAAAAAAAAAGACTGACCAGTGGGGAGGGATTGAAGAGCAGGCGAGACATTAATGAAGTTATGATTCATTTATATGGAAATTCTATTTTCTGTGACACCCTACCCATTGGAATTTCATTATAAGATATAAAGACTGATTTCGGTTGGACGTGTATTGACTGAGTTTCCTTCTCATAATTACACTACAATATGGAACTCTCAGCAGAGAGCATTAGCTATTGATGAGATATTTAGGGAGGCAGGAAGGTGAATTATTTGGAGTATTACTGACCCTGAAATGTATTAGAGTAGAGGTGCTGTGGTTTAGGGATCTTTAACCTAAAGCCAACATAAAAGAAGGGGGAGAAAATGTGTAACTCAAAAGCTTGTGGAACTAAGTTTTATAAACTAAATGTAAATAAAGAAATGAATTAAAAAAAACTAAAAAAAAAAATTCACCCATATTAAAAAAGATGGTTTGTGTTACATGGAAGATTTCAATGTGGGTTTTCCTTACTCCAAATCCAAAGCCTCTGAAATTCATATTGATCTGGGTCTAACTCAGACTTGACTTACAAAACCTCAGAAAAGCCAGGATGAATATGCAGGGCATCTTCACATATGTATATATCTTACAACATTTTCCTATATATTCCTCCCATGATGGCTTTATCTTAGGAGAGGGATTACATCAAAGAAACACATAATATGAGAGTAAGAAGGGACCTCAAGTTTCATTTAATTAAAACCAAAGAATTCTGAAAAAAGTATTCCTTCATTCCAACTACCCAAAAGTTGGTAACTCAAGCGCTTCACAAGATTAGAATTCACTCAATCCTGTGTTAACCAATTCCACTGAGGCATCATTGCAGTGGATAAGAAGTCTTTCCTTTCATTGATGCTAAGTATACCTTTTTTAACTTCCAACCATTATTACATTTTTTGCTCTCAAGGGATAGAAAATCTGCCTCTCCATTGGGATCCTAGACTGAGTGTCAAAATGTGTGAAATAAAAGAGAAATAGGCTTTCACATGATACAGAAAATCCAGGCATATTTGGAGGAAATTCTTACAGGATTGTTTGTGGCAGTTGTTAAGTTTTCAGTGTGAGTACTTACACTTTAGAAGTTGTCAGTGCTATGAATTGGGGCTTAATTTATTATTCTTCTGATTGTCTAGATTTAAAGAAGTAAAAAAGCAAATGTTAATAATGTCAAGGTGGGGCCAGGTAGCACAGCGAGTAAGAGCACTGGCCCCAGTGTCGGGATGACCTGGGGATCAAATCTTGGGCTCAGATACTTAGCACCACACCCAGAAATAACTGGCCGTGTAACCTTGAGCAAGTTACTTAACCCCAATTGCTTAAAAAAAAAAAAATAATGGTAAATAAACTTAAAAGTGCGTTATGCAGAGATTTTGTTTTCCTCTTTGGAGAGGTAATTGTTAATCATTTAACATCCCCCTGCTATTCTCCCATCTCTGGATTATTCTCCCAACCAAGATATCTGGGAATCTCAGATGATCACATAGCCAAGGGATCAGTAAGTATTTAAAAGATAGTGGGGAAATAACTATAAAAACTACTTTTATGTTTTGTGGGAAATATTGACACTTACTTATGGGAGAACTCTTCCCCAGATACCTATATGACCTCATGTACTAGAAATTATGCATCCACAAGGTTGGAATGAAAGTCAGTGTAGACTTTTATAGTTATTGTACTGATAAAACAAGAAAAAGCAACAAGCGTTTATTAAACAGTAGCTATGACCAGGCACTGTGCTAAAGACTGGGGAAACAAATGGAAACAAAAACAATGACTAGCCTGACCTCAAGGAGCTTATATTCTAATAGGGGAAGACAAAACATGCATCATGTGGGGGGAATGGTATGGAAGTCTTAAAAAGCAGAAGCAGAAGCAGGATTAAAATAAGTTTGACCATCCCAAGCAACTTTCCTAAATAGAGGCCTTGGTAGGAACTCAAAAGAAGGAGGGACACAGAAAAAGAAAGGCAACAGGATATTCTAGGGTGATAGAGCCTAGGCCTGGAAGGAAATGGAAGGGAGGTGAGAATGCATCTGAGACAAGGGGTGAAAATCCAGAAATTCAGAAGCACAGTAAGGAATGAAGCCAAAGTTGGCAAGTCTGAGCCCATCTTCAAAAAAGAAGTCCCAGGAAGAGCTCAAAAATTCATGATAAAGAAATGTGCTAAAGTCAGTAAATTTCAGAAGAAAATACATTTTAGAGGGTAAAAAGACCCCTCACCCTCAGAGTAGTGGACCAGAGTGAGCCTGTCAGTGAGACATGGTGGTAAAGACTGGAGGTCAGCTGCAGAGGCAATAGGGGAAATGGCACCTTTCAGCAGATATATATTAAAACTTTCCCTATTCTCTGATCCGAGAAAGATTTGTATGTCATGAGATCCATTACAGTATATAAGAAGGACACATTTTACAGTTTTCAGTTATTTCCTTCCTTCAGTTTTGAGCTGAAACTCAAAGTCTGTGGAAGATCTAGGTCAATCTCATGCACAATTTAAGCCACCATTCAGGCAAACTTTCTGCCCCGCTAAAATATTTGTCACTGTCTTTTCTGAACACCAAGTTGGATATGGTGAATCCATAATATTATGTACTCTTTTTTCCTACACAAAGGCAATGCCTTTTCTGCACAAATTGGTACCTTCAAAAGACACATATTTCTCCTCCATTATCTCTGAAGTCTATTAAGTCTCATTGGAAGAACTGTGTTGAGTTATTCAAATCATTTGAGTGTATTCCTTAATAATTTTTGAATACAGCTGAAAAGCTAAGGACTCCTTAGGATTACTGAACCCTTATAGCATGGAAGAGGGATTAAGGATCGTCAATACTTCCTGATTGCAAAGGGTTTGACATCTGAATTATATGACAAAAATTAATGTTAAATTTAATGCAAATTTTAATCCTTCTTTTCTTGATTATACTTCTTCCCTAGAGATTTGAATATAAAGCCAAAACGTCTTTCCCATTGAGAAAGGGGACCACTGGGACCTTTCTAATCCTGCCTATTTAATGTATTTAATCATTCATGTCATCAGTACAGTTGGCTTGCCCAAGCAGTTTGATCAGATGTTATGTAGCACAATGATAAGAATTTCAAGACCACAGAATGAAAGTCAGATCACAGTGAAATATACAAGAAATGTGTCACCTGAGGACTGAAGGAGCTTGAGGTGATTATTTGTTAAAAACAGTATTAACTCTCTATTAATCACACTGCTATGGTCTTTGAATAGAACTAATTCTTTTAAAGAATTATAACAACTCTAGTATTAGCTCTTCCGCAGGTCTCGAATGCTCTCTCTCTTGTCACTTCTTTCTCTTAGATCTACCTTTATTTCATCTATAGGCTCAAATACCCCTTTCTATAAGAGATTTTTCTCCCACTTCCCTCATATCTAGCCTCCCATTCCACACCAGGTTTTTCCCTTAAAATTCCCTTCTCCCTGCTCTTTATTCATCTTATAGATCCTCTTTATGTGTATGTTGTCTCTCCCAGTGGAATATTACCTCCTAGGGAGAAGATTCTGTTTTCCTTGTACCCCCGTGCCTGGCATAATGTCTGGGACAGGGCAGAGGTTGTATCAATTGTTGCTGATCCAGAAGGTCTAAGTAAATTAATGCTTCTCTACCAGCCATTGGTCCATACTCTTTCCCAAAGCATTTGTGTGGCATAATCATTGGGCTAGCAGTGTGCTGAGGCAATGGATGGGAGTTTCCCCACTGTTTCATAAGGAGGAATTTGATAAAGAACAGAGATGGGGGAGTGGGGTGGAGACAAGATGAAGGAGTAGAAACAAGACTTCTCTGCTGCTCCCACTTCCACCTCCTCCAATGCATGTAAAAATGACTCTAAACAAACTTTAGAGCTACAGAACCCACAAAGTGACAGAGAGAAACTAACCTCCTTCTGAAGACAGTGCAGCAGGCTGGCAGGAAGGGTCCAGCACAGCTCACTGGGAGCCCAGCCCAGTCCTGCCTGAGGTTTTAGCCTCAGGGCAGCCCAACCAGCCAGAACTACAGAGACATCCCTCAATAGAGGACTATCAAATATTCTTGATGAAAAAATCAGAGTTGAATAGAAAATTTGACATTCATATCCAAGAAGCAAGAAAAGTATGAGAAGGTAAACAGGGAAAAGAAATCATAAGGAACTTATCAAAGCTGAACTATTTACATTCCTACATGGAAAAATGATAATTTTAACTTATGAAATTTTTCTCAGCATGACAATAATTGAAGAGAATAGAAATAGATATAGATATAGATATATACATATATGTAAGTATGTAATTATATTGAGAGCACAGACAGAGAGCACAGGACAAATTTAATAGGAAGGGATGATACTTAAAAGGTGAAATTAGCACGTGAGAGAGG
The DNA here is from genome assembly GCF_028583685.1 of Petaurus breviceps papuanus. Classification (NCBI taxonomy): domain Eukaryota; kingdom Metazoa; phylum Chordata; class Mammalia; order Diprotodontia; family Petauridae; genus Petaurus; species Petaurus breviceps. The sequence continues at coordinate 2,184,612 of NW_027186374.1, read as the reverse complement.
AATATAATGAGAGGAGATGGGGAGAGACAGAATGGGGTAAATTATCTCATGTAGAAGAGACAAGGGTAAACTGTTATAATGGAGGGGAAGAACAGGAAGGCAAAAGAGAATGAGTAAACCTTATTGTCATTGAATTTGGCTTTGGGAGGGAATGACATACACACTCAATAGGGTATCTCAGCCTACAGGAAAGTATGGGGGAAGGGGATGAGATGGGGAATGATGGAAGAGAAGGCAGAATGGAGGGGAGGGAAGTGGGAAGCACCGACTTTTGAAAAGCGACAGGATCAAAATAGAGAAAAGAACTAGTGGAGGGTGGGATAGGATGGAGGAAAATGTAGTCAGTCTTTTACAAAACATCCACTATGGAAAGGTTTTGCATAACTACACATGTACAACCTATATTGAATTGCTTATCTTCCCAGTAAGGGTGGGTGAGGAGGGAGGAATGGAAAGAATCTGTAATTCAAAGTTTTGAAATAGTATGTTTTATATATATATATATATATATATATATATATATATGTGTGTGTGTGTGTGTGTGTGTGTGTGTGTGTGTGTATGTGTGTGTGTGTGTGTGTTTAAAACATTTTTTATGTACCTGGGAAATAAGATATATAGGCACTGGGGAATAGAGAGCCATCATGCCCTACTGGAAAGTCAGAGGGGTGAAGGGGAAGGATATAGGAGAGAGCAGATCAGGGGAGGTGATATTCACTGGGATGGCTGTTTTTGGGTGGTGGATAAGGGAAAGATGGGGAGAAAATTTCTAACTCAAAATCTTATGGAATTCAATGATGTAAACTAAAAATAAACATAAAATTTAATTAAAAAAACAGAGATTAGTTGGGGTTCCTCCAGAAGCAGGTACAGGAATGGAGGCCTTTTTTCCTAGAGAACTATTTTTTTAAGTTATCATCTTTAGTCTATAGATGAGAAGTGAAGGTGAATAGAACATGGGACAAGGACACCCATCACTAATTTGGTGTTTTGCAAACTTATTTTTCTTGTCAATAGGGAACGTGAAGGTCACATTCCCAGACATGACTGAAAATATTTCTGAAATCATCAATACTTCTGAAGTCTTGAAGCCAAAATTACACTTTTCTTTACAGAATGCCAAGTGTCTCAATTTCTTACCTCTTTCAGGGCAGTAAGTAGAGGAAATTGAAGTGCTATTATAGGAAAGAAGGATTAGCCTAGTTCTGCTGCACCCCAGAGGGCAGAGCTAGAAACAAGAGAGAGGTATTAGAGGAAAGCAAATTTCAGCACAATAAAAGGAAGAACTTCCTAGTGACAATAACTGATGTTTATTAAACTTTTCCAATCACTTGACATTCATTCATTTGAGCCTTGAAGCAGCCCTTTAAACATTATGCTCTCCATTATGAAGATGAGGGTCCTGAGGTACAGGAAAATTAAGTACATCAATCCAACAACAAGCATTTATTTATGAAGCACTTACTTTGTGCCAGGCACTGTGCTTAGCGATTTTCCTCTATTTCAACAGGTTTCAAATGTCAGAGAGAGGATCTAAACTCAGATCTCCTGGACTCGAAGTTCAACATACTATCTCCTATACTATGAGTTGTAATTGATATTATTCAGTGAGAAGACCACCAAAACAAGTAGATCTGCCTTCAAATACCATCTCTGACACTTACTCTCCATGTGACCTGGGTCCAATTATCGACTCTCAGTCCTCTCATCTAGAAATTGAAATAATTATACTTGGTCCCCTTTGAGGTCCCTTCCAAGTCTACATTTTGATTTCATGATTTATCCAACAGATAGATGAAATGCCTAGCTCCCTATTCAAACAGAAGCTATGAAGCCTCTTTGTTGGGAAAGCTATAGAAAATGCTGCTGTGCTTTTTGGAGGTAGCTGAATTTGAGATTTCAGAGTCTCATTCCAGCTCAGAGAATTTCTGGGTCTGAAAGGCTAAATAAACTCTGCAGGAGATCCCATCAGACTTTTCTTTGTTATGGTCACTGGAAAACAGAGAATGATGATGATTCTCACAGGAGCTGGCCACATTGTCCTTCCTGTTCCAGCCGCACAAAACAGTTCTCTAAGTGCTCTCAGACAGTGGTCTTGTGTGTTCTGAATAGCCAGAATCCATATTCAAAACCAATTTCTAAAACAAATCACTTTGGTTAACTAATCAGGTTTTACAATCTCCCTAAGCAGGTCCTTTTGAAAACAAAATGCCTATATTATTTTTCTGCCGTTCCAGGTTCATCTGCTCATGCTTCCTCCCCAGAGTGTTTATTTCTTTTTCCTCACTGTATTGGCCAAGAAAGAAAGGTACTGGACAAATTGAGATAGTATGTCCCACCAGAGATAACTAAGACCATGACCCTCAAATATGCCCTTTGTAGATTGGTCTTTTGAAGCACTAAATGCATGTGATATTTTCCTTCAAGGGATGTGACATTCTCCTTCTGAGTGTCATACATTTAAAACTATATGGGATATAGGAAGTCCTGGAATTTTATTCCTTCATTTTCCACATGTGGAAATTGATAATAAGAGTAGTTAAGTGACTTGCCCAAGGTCATACAAGAGGAAAGCATGAACAAGTATTTGAACCATCATCTTCTGACTGAAGTGCCCAGGTGCACATTTTACTGAACCAAAGTCTGATAATTTAGTGCTATCCTGAGTCATTATTATTTTTGTGGCATTGTAACATTAGCTAGCCTTTGGCAATTTAGATGTCCTTTTACCTAATCTTGACATCAACTATGAGACTTAAATACTAAGTCTAGGAGGAGTTAAGTGACTTCCTCAGGATCACATGATTAATAAGTATCTGAGGCAAGATTCACACTCAGTTCCTCCTGACTTAGGGACCAATGATTTACCTACCTCACAACTATTTGTGTCATTTAGCAAGTATTCAACACCAAAGCTCAAAATACAAGACAAGGTCTTTCCAAGCACTTTTATGGAATAACAGACAAGAGTGGCAGAGAACATTGTTTCATTGGGCAGACAAATAATGCAATTAAAAAATCACCCCCGATTCTAATCAAGGGGAAGAAAGTCTTCCCTCTGTTCCTTGGGGTTCAAACTGAAGTAATTGAGATAGTTTGAATGACCTGGGAGACATTCCCCATCAAGACTCTGAGAGTTATGTTTTCCAAATGAGATGAAGAAGTCACCTTCAACATTTCTTTGCAGAGTTATCTATACTGTAATATTAACACACTTTGGTCTAACCCAACTGGCTTTCATGTCTTTCCTAACAAATGATATTTTATCCCTATATCTTTGCCATTGACTATTTGTCTTCCATGCTGCAATGTCATCTTTCCTCAATTCTGCAACAGAGAAACATAGTTTCCTTCAAAAAGTTCAAGAGCCACTGCCTTCATACCTTATGAAGCTAGTTTCCCTTCCTCTAAAAAATACCTTCTATAAATTTTGTACAGATATATATTTGTGTTTGTACATTTGTGTGGGCATACATATGTACATATCTGCTGCCTCCCAACTAGGTTGTAAAGCATGCTCCTTAAAGACAATGTTATAATTCCTGTCTTTGTATCTGTAGCACCTAGAACATGTCTGACAGAGTAGATTTGATAAATATTGGTCATTAATTGGTTAATTCAACTCAAGAAGGAAAATGTAGCTATTGGCTAAGGTGAAATTAATTTATAATGAATAATTCTTAGTACTCATCCTCTTGCTCAAGGATTATAAGGCCAGGACTTTTTAAAGGTTGCCAATAAGTTTAGGAGTTCCCATAGGAGGGATATAAGGATAGTGAAAGTCCTTCAATTCATGCCATATAAATAGAAAGTGGAGAAATTGGAAGTCCTTGTCCTGAAAAAGAGAAGGAATTGGAGATGGAGTGGGATGTCAACTAATCTGGAATATTTGACACACCAGCTTTTCCTTCCTAGAAGTTCATTCTGCCATTGCTCTTCTGAAATTTAAACTAGCAAAAAAGGTCGCTTCCTCTGATTGTTGAATTATATTCCAAACTTCCTTCATTGAGGAATGTTTCCAGCATCCACATCATTATTCCTTTCAGCGCTCCTCTCTTGATACTCTGGAGTTTCTCTGCCATACTCCCATTTCGGTTTTCTGCTAATATCCTCTTCCCACCTTCTTTTTGGTGCTATCTTGCCTCATTGAAACATGAACTCTTTTTTTTCTTTTTTTGGAGGACAATTGGGGTTAAGTGACTTCCCCAAGGTCACACGTGTGTGCGTGTGTGTGTGTGTGTGTGTGTGTGTGTGTGTGTAAGTGTCTGAGGCTAGATCTGAACCGAGGTCCTCCTGACTCCAGAGCTGGTGCTCTATTCACTGAACATAAACTCTTGAAAGAAGATGAGGTTTTGTTTTGGTTTTGCTTGGATTGGTATTGCCAGTGCTTAGAACAGTGCTTGGCAAATTTTATTATTCTTGGGTTGTTTCACATGTGTCTAACTCTGCATGATCTCATTTGAGGTTTTCTTGTCAGAGACGTTGGAGTAGTTTTCCATTTCCTTCACAAGGCTCATTTCACTGGTGAAGAAATTGAGACTAACAGGGCTAAGTGATTAGCCCAGGACCACACACCTAATAAGTTCCTGATCCTAGATTTGAGCTCAGGAAGAGGAGTTTTGCTGATTCCAGGTGCAACACTCTATCCATTGGACCACCTTGCTATTCTTACACATAGTAGGTGTTTAAGAAATTCTTGTTGACTTGTAGTTGACCAGAAGTGGTATAAAGAGGGATAGGGATGATGTTTCTTTTGCTTACCTATATAGGACAGAATATGAAGTAGAGAGGGGTTTGAAGGATTTGAAAGCATGTGAATTTAATCTCAATATCAGGAGAAAATTTTAAAAAGGAATAGTATTTTTAGCATACCATGATCACATAATTTAATGTGTCTTCCTTCTAGGGGAAACTATCCTTCATCCCCCTGTCATTTATGTGTGTGTGTGTGGGGGGGTAACCACTCTGGATTATCTGTGTAGAAGAGACAGGATGTATGTTCTAGATTTACCAGATGAAGACACTTGCCTAGTGTTTAGTACAGAGCCTGGAACATCAAAGACACTTAATACATGTTTATTGATTGGCTTTCCTTCAGTCAATCGAAAGAGTGAAGGTCTTATCTTCTTCACAAATAGCTCAAGTAATATGACCTGAAATCACTTTCTGTTTTTTTTTTTTTGCCTTGGTTTTTTGTCTATTTTGGTTGTCTTTAGTTTCTAACGGAGGGGGCAGAATCCTCATGGAACTCAGAATTGAAACATAGCAATCTGAAAGCCAGAATTCTCTGCTGAATATGGTGGCCAGTCAAACTGACAGGGTAGCCCTGGGAAGCCAGACTACCTTGGAATTGAACCCAAGAAAAGCATCAGTCTTCAGACTTGTGTCCAAGCTATAGAGAGACTGAGACAAGCAATGCTTATGTATTTAGGATATGTAATCAGTCCACCACATTTTCTGGTAATGCAACTTTCAGAGTAGGGGTAAATTCCTTCAGGTCAGGGATTATTGCATTTTTGTCTTTGCATATTCTTTGCCTAACACAGACCCAGAAACAAAGTAGGAGTTTAATACATGATTGGTAGATTGAATTAATCAGAAATTTTTATGATTCTGGTGCTACACAATCCTTGATTACTTGAATTATATTTGCAAAGACAGTTGATATACAGTGCGCAAAATGACAGGCTTGGAATGGGAGAAAAATTGTATTCCCACGTACCTCAGGCAGACGTTAGTTCTTTGACCTTGGATAAGTCATGTTATACGCTGAAGGTTGAGACAACTCCCTAGAATGAATCTATTAAGTGATAGACATCAGATGAGTCATAATAAATAACTCAATGATCACACGTATAGATTATGGAATTCTGTTACAAAACCAGATCTTTTATGTGTTCTGTTAATATAATAAAGGATAGCTAGTTTGTATAGTGGATAGAGCACTTCCTGACTAAAGTCAGGAAGATTCAACTCTTGAATTCAAATTTTCTTCAGATACTAACTAGTTGTGGGGCCCTGGGCAAGTCATTTAATCGTGTTAGCCTCAATTTCTTCACCTGTAAAATGATCTGGAGAAGGGAATGATAAATTATTCCAGTAGCTTTGTCAAGGAAACCACAAATCCTTTCATGAAGAGTTGGACATAAGAGAAAAATGAATGAACAACAATATAGTGAAGCCTATTATCATCACCACACCCCAATCCATTGACTTTTGTGAAAGTTGCAGCTATAATAATTTTAGCTTTATTCATAATAACTTGAAGTTGCATAAAACTTTATTATTCTTAAAAATGTAAATAGTTCTTATATAATTTTTATGTGAAGTATAATCAGAAATAAACAAGCTTTGACCATCTGGAAATCAATCTAATGATGAATGCGCTCAAGTGAAGGCAACAATTCAATTGCATGTTCCTGAAAGGCACCCACAAAAATGCCACATCCTATGGAAGAAAGGTTTAACTAGAAGGCACAGATTTTCCTAGGTGACCAAAGTTCCATAACTCAGATGCTAGCAATGCTTATGGCAATGAGGGTCGGATACATTTACATGTGGAAGTATTACTTTCAAAGTACCAGAGCAAAATGAGAGACCAGGATCCAGATATAAAAAATTTTCTCAATATGTAATCATGATGCTCATCAAATATTAAGTTTCCAAAGAGGTTCTTTAAGAGGCTTTCTATGTAACAATAATTCACATGTGGAAAAACAAAGTCAAATATTTAGTGAAATGTAGAATTTTCTGAAACCATAAAATTCATGGTGAATTTATTTATTGATGCATTATGTAGTATTGGGACTTGATATATAGAAATACATGGAAATTTATATATATATATATATATATACACACACACATATGTATAAATATATCAGAAATGCATGTGTGAATATATATGTACATTTATTATATGTATATAATATGCATTTATAGTGAATATGTTTCTGGATAGATACATGCATACATGCATAAATGCATGCATACTTGCATAGTTAGAAGTGTAGACCTATGCTTCCAACAAAGGGGGGGAAAGTGAGGAAAGGGAATAAACATTTATACACTACCCACTAAGTGGCAGGCACCATACTAAAGGATTTGTAAATGTGTCTATTCTCACAACAATCATGCTGCTATTATTATGCCCATTTTACAGTTGAAAAAGCTGAAGCAAACAGAAGTGACGTCATCAGGATAACAAAGCTAGTAAGTGTTTGAAACCATATTTGAACTCAGGTCTTCCTCACTTCAGTACTAATATTCTATCTTCTACACCCTCTAATAACTGCCTGCATATGTTTTCTGAACTTGAGTTCGCTTTCACTTGGATTCTTTATCTACTTGTGTGAGGGCATATTATGTAATTAAAAAAAAAACTTTTTAATATATTATCATTTCATTAAATATTTCCAAATTACATATAAACATTAGCAATCTTTTTATGTTTCAAATTTTGAGTTCCAAATTCTTTTGTTCCCTCTCACCCCTCCACCACCCTTTGAGAATGCAAATAATTTGATATCAATTACACATGTAAAGTCATACAAAACATACCCATTTTAGTGAGATTGAAATAGAAAACACAAATGAAATAATAAGTAAAATAAACTTAAAAAAATATGCTTCACAGAAAATTGGGAAATAATTTTTACAATCAGTATCTCTGATGAAAGCCTCATTTCTAAAATATACAGAGATCTGAGTCAAATATATAAGAATACAAGTCATTCCCAAATAGATAAATGGTCAAAGGATATGAAAAATCAGTTTTTACAGGAAGAAATTAACGATTCATAATCATGTAACAAAATGGTCTAAACCACTATTGATTAGAGAAATTCAAATCAAAACAACTCTGAGGTACCACATCTCACTGGTCAGATTGGCTAATATGACAAAATGGTAAAATGCTAAATGCTGGGAAAGATGTGGGAAAATTGGAACACTAATGCATTTTTGGTGGGGTTGTGAACTGATCCAACCATTCTGGAAAGCAATTTGAAACTATGCCCAAAGAGATATAAACACGTGCATATCCTTTGACCCAGCATTATTACTTCTAGAGTTGTATACCAAAGGAATCATACAAGTAGGAGGAGGAATTGTATGTATAAAAGTATTTATAACAGTTCTTTTTGTGTTGGCAAAGAATTGGAAATCAAGGGGATACCCATCAACTGGGGAATGGTTAAACAAGTTGTGATACATGAATGTAATGGAAAACTATTGTGCTATAAAAAATGAGGAGCAGACAGAAGTCATAATAACCTGGAGAGACTCATATATACTGATGCCGAGTAAGAGGAGCAGAGCCATGAGAACATTGCACACAACATTGTATCTGTGATGACTAACTTTGACAGACTGGACACCTTTCAGCAGTGCAGAGTTTTATGACAACTTCAAAAGACTCATGATTGAAAAGACCATCCAAATCCAGAGAAAGAATTAGAGTCTGAGTGCAGACTGAAGCAAACTGCTTGCTCTCTCTCCTTTTGGTTTTCTTTTGTCCCTTCTTTCTCATTGTTCTTTCCATTGGTTATGATCCTTCTTTACAACTTGACTAATGCTTAATGTGAAGGATCTTAGAACCTATATCAGATTGCATGCCTCCATGGCAGGGGGTAAGGGGGGAAAGAAGGAGGGGGGGATTTGCAAATCAAAAACTTGTGGAACTGAATGTTGTAAACTAAAAGTATATATAATATGTAAAAATATGCTTCAATCTGCATTCAGAGTTCATCAATTATTTCTCTGGAGATCAATAGCATTTTTCTTCATGCATCTTTTGTAATTGGCTTCAGTCAGTGTCTTTATAATTGTAACAAAATCTTTCACAGTTGATCATCCTTACAATACTGCTGTTACAGTGCCCAATGTTCTCCTCTTTCTGCTCAAATCACTATGAATCCGTTCATATAAGTCTTCTTCCATTCCTGCTCATCATTTCTTATAGTACAATAACATTCCATCAAAATTATACCACAATTTGGTTAACAATTTTCCAGTTGATGGGAATCGCCTGTAATTCCAATTCTTTGCCACTAAAAAAATCTATAAATATTATATACAAATAAGTCCTTTTCAATTTGGGGATGCAGACCTATTAGTGATGTTTCTGAGTCAAAGCGTATGCAGTTTTATAATCTTTTTTTGCATAGTTGTTAAATATTCTCCAAAATATTTGGATTGCTTTATTTTTCCTCCAAAAGTGCCTTAATATCCCAATTTTTCCACATCCCGTCCAATATTGGTCATTTTCCTTTTATGTCATGTTAGGAGTAATATCGTACCTCAGAGTTGTTTAATTTTCATTTCTCTATTGATTTGTTATTTAGAAAATTTTTAATCTGACTACTGATACCTTTGATTTCTTCTTCTGAAAAATGCCTGCTCATATCATTTGACCATGGGGAATTTATCAACTCGGGAATAATTTTTATTTAAAAAATGGGCCTATTCCCTATATATATATATATATATATATGAAAAATGATGCTTTTATTAGAGAAACTTGCTGTAATTTTCCCCAGTTTCCCATTTTTATACGAATTTTGGCTGCTGTAATTTTGTTTGTGTAAAAGCTTTGTAATTTCATGTAACCAAAATTGTCCAATTTACTTCCCATGATGCTCTCTATCTAATGTTTTGTTATAAACTCTTACCTTATTCACATATCTGACAGATATTTTGTACAAGCTAACCAAACTTATAATATCACCAAATATGTCTGAATGGTGTACCCTTTATATCCTTTTCTTAATATAGAGCACAAGATGTTGGTTTATACCATGTTTCTGCAAAATTGCTTTCACATTTTCCCAGCAATTTTTGTCAAAGAGTGAATTCTTATTCCAAAAGTGGATCTTTGAGTTTATCAAACACTGGAATAATATAGTCATGTACTACTCTGTATTGTTTATGTAATGCATTCCACCACACTCTTTTAGTCAGTACCAGATTGTGTTGATTGCTATCACTTTGCAATACACTTTGAAATCTGGTACTTACTGCTAGACAACCTTCCTTCACATTTTTTAGATTCCTCTGATATGCTTGACTTTTAATTATTCCAAGTGGATAGTTATTATTTTTACTAGCTCTATAAAAATAATTATTGGATAATTATTTTTGTATGACAAGGGATTAGTTAACTTAAGGAGAATTGTCATTTTTATTATATTGGCTCAAACTCCCAATGAACAAATTAATATTTCTCCACTTGTTTAGATATGTCTTTATTTGCATGGCAAGAGTTTTTTTTAAATTGTGTTCATATAGTTTCTGGGTTTGTCTCGGTGGGTAGACTCTGAAGTATTCAATACTGTCAGTAGTTGGGGTGTGTGGGCTATTCAGGAAAGACTAGGACATCTGATGAGAGGACGGCTCATCCACTTCAAGTGTCCACCTGCTTCCTAGCTTTCACCTGTGGTTGCAAGAAGCTGTAGTATGCAGAGCAACCACAAATAAGTAAAACCGTCTTTTCAGAAGGGTTAAAACAGGTCAGGGGTTACTGATGGGTCACAAACTCATTAGTGAGTTAGGAGGATATCTACCCCCAAGCATGTGAAGACCTCTTGTGGGACAGATGGCGGTGAATATTTGGATTTAAGACCCATGAAGGCAGTGGAAGTATTTACAGAGCTTAGAGGTTGGTCAGGCACTGAAGATGTCGTCAACAACTGCATTCAGATTCACTGAGAGTTGTCTTGACTTTTATCTTCCCACTTTGCTCCAGTGACTCTGGAAGAGAGAGTGAAGCTGATGACTTTGCACAACTCTTTTTCACTTAAGTCCATAAGGACAAGTGATTTTCTAATAATGAAGACCAGGGTTGAATTTTCACTGAACTGAAGCAGCAGCAGCAGTAAGTAGCTCTCTGGGTGTCTGAGCAGCCTTTTAGAGGACTGCATTGTTTGATTACTGGCATGAGGAAGGGTCTAAATTGGACCCTAAATATAGGCTATTTCACTTAATCCTTCCCTGGTTACCATGGCAGGTGGGGATCCCACCCTACAAACAAAATTCAAAAATATGTACAGTAACTTTGGTGAAGATGATTCCACTCACCACTGGCACGTGGAATTTCTGCATGCTAATGGACAAGAAATCCAGTGAATCTGAAGGATGAACAGCTCTTTTTGTGAGAGAACTTAGCAGGCATCACATCCAAAAACCAGCCCTGAGTGAATCAAGGCTGGCTAATGAAGACCAGTTAACTAAAGGCAGAGGACGATATATGTTTTGTTTTTTGTTTTTTGTTTTTCTGGAGTGACTAGAGTAATGAGGAGTCACAAAGTTGGCATAGGTTTCACAATAAAATCTAGTTAACAATTTGTATCTCTCCCTAAAGACAGAAGGACATCCTCATAACCATGCAATTTCTACTTGCAGGAAGCTGACATGCCATATAATGAGTGCATGTACTCCCACCATGACAAACACTGATGAAGTCAAAGAAGCATTTTATGGAGACCTAGAGATCTCATCATTAAGTGGCAAAAGAGGACAAACTTGTAATTCTGGATGACTTTGCCACCAGAAAAGGCATAGATTATAGGACACAACTGGGCGTTCTTGGGAGGGAGTAATAAATAACAGAAACCATCACTTACAATTGAAGATGTGCATATAATGGCCTTTTCATCAACAACATTGTCTTCCATTTACCCAAACACAACAAAATTTTGTAGATCCACCCTCTCAGCAAATATTGGCAATTCACGTCTTATGCCATTGAAAGGCGAAGACAGAGACAAGATGTGAGACTGACCAAGACAATGGGTACTGCATAGTGATGATCTGATCATAGACATCCTCTCCAAGTAAAACATTCACATTTAATACAAGTGGTGGTGTCAAGGTAAGATAATGGTCAGAAGACTGAATGTGAATAGATTAGAGCACTTCTCTGCATGTGAACATTTTTTTCACTAACTGGGAAAGATAAGTCAACATATTGTTCGCAACAGTGGAGCAGAAAAAGAGGGGGCATCTTTCAGAGACTTGTTGCATGGCAACATATTTATTCATCTGGGTCAGGGCACTTACAAACATTGGTGTTGGTTTGATGAAAATAAAGAAAAAATTAAAAAAAATAAAGCTGCTAAATGAAAAATGAGAAGTCCATAGGGTTTGTCAGCAAGATGGTTCATCTATCTTTAAGAAGGCAACATTTTTAGCTTCGTCAACAGTAAAGTACATGTAGAGCTTAGAGAGATGCAGAATTTTTAGTTCAATAAGAAGGTAGATGAAATTCAATTTTATGCTAATAGTTACAACCCAAAGTCCTCTTATAATGCCCTGAAAGCTATTTATGGGTCATCAACCAAAAATGCCTCTCTACTATTCAGTGCTGATGGAGACACACTGATACCTGAAAAGGACATGATCCTGGAGAAATGAACTAAACACTTCCAGATCATAATCATCAGACTATCATCAACCAATGCTGAAACAATTGACAATTTACTGCATGTTGAAGTCAGTCCCTCTCTAACTGAACTTCCATCTGAAGAATATTTGGATGCCATTAGACTCGTTTCATATGGCAAAACATCTGATGTCAATTCCATTTCAGCAGAGATCCAGAAGTCAGGAGGTCTAAAGCTTATATAAAAGCTGGCTGAAATCTTCTTAGCTTTATGGGAAGAGCAAGCTCTTTCCCAGGAGATCAAACATGCCTCTGTTCTTTATCAACATACAGGAAAAGGAAAAAGGTTGTTCTGTGACAATCATAACGGAATAACTCTCTTAGGCATTTCCAGAAAGATTCTTGTTTTGTAGTTTATTATTTTTATTTTTTTAATTCATATCATTCATTTCCACAAGATTTTGAGTTACACATTTTCTGCCCATTTTTCGCCTATCCACCAACCCAAAACAGCTATCCCACTGAATATCTCCTCTCCAATCTGCTCTCTCATATATCTTCTTCCATCCAACCTTGGACTTTCCAGTAGGCCATGGTGGATCTCTATGCCTCAGTGCCTGTAAATCTTATTTCCCAATTACATGTAAAATAATAATAATAATAATAACAATAACAATATATATATTTAAAAATTTAATTTTAAAACTTAGAATTCCATATTCTTCCCCTGCCTCCCTCATCACCCACCCTTACTGGGAAGACAATCAATTCAATATATGTTCCACATGTGTAGCTATGAAAAACATTTCCATAGTGGATATATTGTGAAAGACTTACTATTATTTCCCTCCCTTCAATCCCACCTCTATTTGTTGTATTCTCTACTTTGTTCCTGTCACTTTTCAAAACTAGGTGCTTCCAACTTCCCTCCCCCACAGCCTGCCCTCCCTTCCATTATCTCCCCTATCATCCCATTCCCCCTACTATCCTGTAGGTTTAAATACCTTATTTACTGTATGTCATTCCTTCCTTAAGCTAAATTCATTGAGAATAAGGTTGACTAATTCCCTTTTGTCTTCCTCTTCTTCCCCACCTTTGTAACAGTTTTCTCTTGCCTCTTCTATGTTAGATAATTTACCCCATTCTGTCTCTGCCTACCTTCTCTCATTATATTCATCCATCACCTCTTAATTTAACCTTTTAAGTATCATCCCTTTCTATTCAACTGGTCCTGTACCTCTGTCTATGTATACCTGTACACATATATACACATACTCACATATATATATATATATATATATCATATGCACATGTACCCTCCTATAGAGACATATGTATGTATTTATACATATATATGTATGTACACAAATATATGTATATATACATGTATGTATGTATACATATATATCTATACACATTTCTATTCCGTCCAATTATTTTCATGCTGAGAAGAATTTCATAAGTTACAATTATCATTTTTCCATTTTTGAATATAATAGTTCAACTTTGATAAGTTCCTTATGATTTCTTTTCCATGTTTACCTTCTCATGCTTATCTTGTTTCTTGTATTTTAATGTCAAATTTTCTATTCAACTCTGGTTTTTTCATCAAGAATGCTTGAAAGTCCTCTATTAGACTGAATGACCATATTTTCCCCTGAAACATGATACTCAGTCTTGCTAGGTAGGTGATTCTTGGTTTTAATCCCAGCTCCTTTGCCCTCTGGAATATCATATTCCAAGCCCTTTGATCCCTCAGTGTAGAAGCCTCCAGATGTTGTGTTATCCTGACTGTGCTTACACAATATTAAAATTGTTTTTCCTGGCCATTTGTGATATTTTCTCCTTGATATGGGAATTCTGAAACCGGATGATAATATTCCCAGGAGTTTTCTTTTTGGGATCTTTTTCAGGAGGTGATTGGTACATTCTTTCAACCTTTATATTGTCCTCTGGTTCTACAACATCAGGGTAATTTTCCTTTAGAATTTCTTGAAGGATGATTTCGAGGTTTTTTTGTTTGTTTGTTTTGTTTTTTTGATAACAGCTTTCAGGTAGTACAATACTTTTTAAATGATCTCTACTGGATCTTTTTTACAGATCAGTGTTGTTTGTTTCTTTGTTTGTTTGTTTTAATGATATATATCACATTGCCTTGTATTTTTTCATTTGTTTTGATCTGTTTAATAGTATCTTGATTTCTCATAGTTTTTGCTCCAATCTAATTCTGAAAGAATGATTCTATTCAGTGAACTTTTGAGATTCTTTTGCCATCTGGCAAATTCAGCTTTTTAAGGCATTCTTCTCCTCATTGGTTTATTCAGCCTCTTTTGCCATTTGAATTAGTCTATTTTTTAAGATGTTGGTTTTTTTCAGTCAAGTTGCTGAGACTTATTTTGTAATTTTCTTGCATCATTCTCATTTATCTTCCCAATTTTTCTTCCACTTCTCTTATTTGGGTTTCAAAATCCTTCTTAAGGTCTTCTATGGCCTGTAACCAGGTCGTATTTTTCTTGGAAGCTTTTGGTGCAGGAGTTCTGACGTCACTGTCTTCCTCCTCTTCCATGCATGAAACCTTTTCATCCCAAATAAAGGAGTCAAAGTGGGATTACTGTGCTTGCCTTGCTTCCCTCTTTTGCTTATGTTGCCACTCAATAACTTGATTTTGAGCTTTTTGCTACAGTAGAACTCTGCTACCAGACGGGGGAGCTTTGTGCCAATCACTTGGGTTTTCTCAGCTGCTGGAACTATTAGTTGGGTGAACTCTCTGAAGCCTCCACACGCTCTGGCAAACTAATCACACAACCCAGGACCTCCACCCTAGACAGCAATCCAGATCCAAGAAGTTTAAAGCAAGAATGATTACTACTCAGATTGGTTGCTTGGTCCCCCTGCAATCTGCAGGCCAAAAGCTCTGAAGTAGCCACATGGTAGTAGCTGCACGGCTGCAGCACATCAGCTACTTCTCCCTCTGGGGGCAGGGGCCAGATTGCACTTCAATTCCCCAGGTCCCAAAGTCCACACTGCATTGACCTCTCATTTTCTCCTTAGCATTTATGGGTTGATAATTCTGCAAACCCCCACAGCTGCTGGTGGTCTGAACTCACTCCAGCTGGCAGCTGGTTGTGGGCTCCTTGAGGCTAAAACCTCCAGCTAGCTTAGGTCTGGGCCTGGCTCCCAGGGCACTGTGGTGGCCATTTCCTGCCTGCCTGTTTTCAGAAGGAGGTTAGATTTTTGTAATGCCAACACTAGGGGATGTTTAAATTCAATTACTATTACAATTCTCTGTGTCATTTTTTGAGTTCTGTAACTCCAAAGTTTGTTCAGAGTCACCTTTTACATGAATTGGAGGAGGTGGAAGTGGGAGCCCCGTTGTACTCTTGTTTCTACTCTGCCATTTTGACTCCACCCCCTCCAGAAAGATTCTTGCCAAATTCTTTCTTAATTGACTTATCCTTCACATTTAAGATGTTTTAGTCATCTACCCAAGAGTCAGTTTGGCTTCAGAAATGTCTGAGGAATGGTCAGCATGCATGTTTGTTGGGTACTTGCTGCCCCACAGCTCCAGCAGGAATGCCAGTAGCATATTGGAATTTTGTACATGAAGTTCATTGGTCTGTCCAAGGCCTCTGATTTTGTCCACTATAAAAGCCTCTTGAGCATCATGGTAAAATATGGTTGTTGGGGAAGTTCATCAGTGTTACACACAAGTTTCACAATAACATGTTTGCATGGGTGCTGGATAATGAACTTTCTGGGCTCTGTGATTGCTTCCATGTTTTTAGCATGATATTTTTCAGTGATACTTACATACATCTGCAAAAAGTATGAACATTTCATCTACCTCAATTAATCAATTAAAAGTAAATTATTTAACTTAAAAAGACTATAAACTAAAACTAAAGAAGAGGGAGAATATGTGTGTGTGTCTTTTTGTCTGTAGATGATTGTGCACTCAATGCAGCTTCTAAAACTGAGATGCAACAAACAATGGATTGATCCCACTGAATATCTCCTCCCCAATCTGCTCTCTCATATATCTTCTTCCATCTAACCTTGGACTTTGCAGTAGGGCATGGTGGATCTCTATGCCTCAATGCCTGTAAATCTTATTTCCCAATTACATTTAAAATAATAATAATAATAATAATAATAATAATTATTATTATTATTATTATTATTATTATATATTTAAACATTTGGTTTTAAACCTTGGAATTCCATACACTTTCCCTGCCTCCCTCATCACCCACCCTTACTGGGAAGATAATCAATTCAATATATGTTCCGCATGTGTAGCTATGAAAAACATTTCCATAGTGGATTTATTGTGAAAGACTGACTATATTTCCCTCCCTGCAATCCCACCCCCACTTGTTCTATTCTCTACTTTGATCCTGTCCCTTTTCAAAACTAGGTGCTTTCAACTTCTCTCCCCCCCAGCCTGCTCTCCTTTCCATCATCTCTGCTCTCATCCCATTCCCCCTACTATCCTGTAGCCATCTGTCAAATTTATGTACATACAATTGGGCAAAATAATCCCTAATTATTGTTTTAATCTCCTCTTCATTGGAGGTAGATTCACCCTTTTCATTTTTGATACTCATAATTTGGTTTTCTTTTTTCTTATCATATTGACTAAGGGTCTATCAAGTTTATTTTTTTTTCACAAAACCAGCTCTTAGGTTCATTTATTAATTCAATTGTTTTCTTAATTTGAATTTCATTAATCTCTCCTTTGGTTTTTAGTATTTGTAACTTTCACTGCCACTTGTGCTAATTTTGGAGTAACAATTAGTACTAAGAAAACACAGGTTCTCCATCAGCCAGCACTGCACCATCCATAACAGAATCATCAAATACAATAAATGGAGAATTTTGGATACTGTGAATAATTTCACTTACCTCAGTTGAATACATTTCAGGGATGTACACATAGAGGATAAGATTGTCATACACATTGTTACAGGTAGCATAGCCTTTGGGATACGCAGAAAGAATGTGTGAGAGAGAAGAGGTATTAGTTACTTATCAATCCGAAGGTCTAAAGCGGTATTGTGCTTAACTCATTGTATGCTTGTAAAAGCTGGGCAGTCCACTACTGCCATAGTAGAAAATTCAACTGCTTCAACATGAATTGTTTGGGGAAGATTCTGAAGATGACCTGCTAAGGATACAGTACCAGACTCTGAGGTCCTTTGTCAAGTTGAACTACCAAGCATTTGAAATCTACTGCCAACAGCAGAACTCCAATGTCTTGGCCACATTGTTCAAATGCCAAATGTATGTTTGCTTAGAAGAAAATTTTACACAAAATTCACGTAGGGCATTCACTCAAGTGTATAAACCCCACCTGGTCATAGTGTATGATCTTAATGATATATTGTAATCTCCTTGCTAGCATTTTTAAAAATTTATTTTTACTTTGATATTAATTTTTGAAAATGGTCTGGGGTATCTTTCTCTGTTTTTGATATCCCTGGATTAGGTATCAGGAGCATATTTGCATCACAAAAGGAAATTGGTAGGGCTCCCATTTTACTTGCCTCCATGCCCAATAGTTTATATATTATTGGGATTAATTGTTCTTTACATAGCTGATAGAGTTCACTTGTATATCCACCTGGTGCTGGGGATTGTACTTAGGGAGCTCATTTATATCTTGTTCAATTTCTTTTTCCAAAATTGAGTTATTTAAGTATTCTATTTCTAGTTCTATTAATCTGAGAAATTTATATTTTTGTAAATATCCATCCATTTCACTTAGATTGTTAGATTATTGGCATGCAGTTGAACAAAGTATCTCATACTATTGTTTAATTTCCATTTGTAATGGAATTGCCAAGGAAGGCAACTTCCCAAGGTTCAGAATACCAGCATAGGGGCTCTCCATTTTATTCAGTGACAAACCAAGAACAGAGAAGGTCAAAACATGACATCATTCAAAACACAGCATTTACTAAGTGTGATTAAATAATCTCCAAGTACTACCCCACCCCAGGACCTTCCAATCATTCAATCAATTACAAAGTTTCTGTTCTAAATACTTCTCCACCCCTAGGCTGTACCTTCATTTAGTCCACCACAAAGCACCTCTTCTCAAATGGAGATTAGTTTTCAAACATAAGTACCTTCATTTGTCAATCACAGAGCACCAAAAGATCAAAAGTTCCCCACCCCTGGATCTCAATGGAATCTACCCCAGAGTTACATCAAGTTTAAGCACAGCATTTAATACCCAAATGGAGGTCTTTTCTTCATCTTGACACGAGGCAAGTTCTCAGCAATCTTAGTTCCTGGGGAGACAAGGCTTAGCAAGGCCACAAGATACGTTGCCAGTCCTTTCATTAATTCATCCTCTGTCTGTAGAACAGTCCTAGAACCCCTGAAAACGTTAGCAAAACCCTCTCCCAGGATTTCTGTAAACATACAACCAGAAAATCCTTCTTCAGGGCTTCTGAACCAACAGAAAGGTTCCCAGACCCCTGCAAAAACAGCACTGTCCTTCACCAGTGGACAGTATTCATTCTGTCTGCAGGACAGTCTCCAGACCCCTTCAACAGGACAGTCTTTCACCAGTGGACAAATCTGGCAAAACAACATCAAAACAGACAAACAAAGTACCAGCAAAACAGCCATGTCTTCTCAGTCCTTGGAAGCTCAGGGGGCAGGTCTCAAAAGTCCAGGGCAATTCAAAGCGGCCACCAGCAATTCTCTTAGTGTCTCTCTCTCCATGAGGTGCTGCTTCCAAAAAAAAAACGTCTTCTGCCTCTCTCTTGTCTCTCCAAATCTATGTCACCAGCTCCTCCCAGTTCAGGACTTTCTTTTCACATCAACAAGTCCATCCCACAGGTGGGATTAACAAGCTCTGGGTTTTAACACAATCAATTTGAAAACCAAGCCAATACAAGGGAATCTTTAATTGCCATTACTATCACACCATTATATTGATATATAATTCACCCTTTTCATTTTTGTTTTTGCTTTTTTGGAGAGGGGAAGGTAGGGCAATAGGGGTTAAGTTACTTTCCCAAGGTCACATAGCTAGTTTTTTGTGTTAAGTGTTCGAGCCCTGGTTTGAACTCAGGTCCTCCTGACTCCAGGGCCATTGCTGTATTCACCAAGCCACTTAGCTGTCCCTCACCCTTTTCATTTTTAATAATGGTAATTTTATTTTATTCTTTTTTAATTCAAATTAAACAATGTTTTATCTTTTTGCAAAATTTATTCATTTATTCATTAAAATGGTATTTTACTTTCAATTTTAGCCATCTGTCTTTTTTTCTTTTCCTTTTATTTTTATTAATTTGTTTGTTTACTTATGGTTTCAAAGATTCATTTCCACAATCCCTTGAATTTCAAATTTTCTCTCCGTCCCTCTTCTCTCCCTCCACTCATGGCAGCATGCAGCCAAGTATAGGATTTGCAAATACTTTCACATTAGACATTATTCAGGTTGTAAAAAACGATTGTAACCAATGAAATAAACAATAGGAAAGAGGAAACAAAACCAAACAAGAAAAAGAGAGAGAGCATATAGTTTGCTTCAATCTGCATTCAAACTCTATTCCCTCTAATTCTTTCAAGTTCTTTCTCTGAATTTATATATATATATATATATATATATATATATATATATATATATATATACATATTTCCCAGCATGAGGCTTTTGGAGTTGTCTTATAACCTTGTATTGCTGAGACCAATCTATCAAAGCTGGTCATTACACATATGTTGTATCTGTAATTGAGTACAGATTTCTCCTATTTCTGCTCTTCTTATTCAGTATCAGTTCATATAAGGCTCTTGATGTAAATACGAAGTCCATGTGCTCCTCATTTCTTGCAGAATAAAACTATTCCATTATATTAGTATATCACAACTTCGGTAGTCATTCCCCAATTCATGGGCATCCCCTTAATTTCTAATTCTTTGACACCACAGAAAGAGCTGCTATTAATATTTTTATACAGGGGTGGAGCCAAAATGGCAGAATAGAACCAGTAACTTTTCTAAGGTCCTCTGTGAATCCTGTCACTAAATTTTAAAAAGTTAATCTGAACAGATTTTTGGAATGCCAGGATCCACTGGGAGATGTAGCATGGCAGAATCCATCCCAGGAAAGTGCCCACATAGCTCAGCAGAGAGTGAGTGAAGAGCACACAGGATCTTCACCAGCTTGGACTAGAGCAGACTACAGCTGAGTGAGAAGGAGCCCAGCCAGCAGAGTCAGCCATCCCAAGGGAGATTCGTAGCCATCTCACCAGCTTCTCACCACTGGACAGGAGGATTCCTTGGACCTGGGTAAGAGAAAGCACGGGGCCTGTCCCATCATAGGACAGGAGGATCCATCAGGGCTGGGTAAGAGAAAGCTCAGGGACCACAACAGAAACATCAGTTTCTCCTGGGGCTATCAGCCCCCAGCCTGGCAGTTTAAAAATCACCAGCCTCACTTTCCAGGGACCAGAAATGCAAAGAAAATTCTGGCTGCCCCAATTCCCCCTCCCTGAGCAAGAAAATATAGAGATAATTTTCCTACCCAGAGTGAAATCCTAAAATAGCAGAAATAGACTCAGGCTTAGGAGTCACTGAGAAAGGATGTAACTGAGGAAGTAAGGAGCCATAAGAAAAGAGCATGAGGGGTTCCAAAATGCCCCACCTCATCTGACCAGCAAAAGCCTTTATGAACTGTAACCCAGGGACATAGAAGCAGAAATCTGAAGTGGCCATACCACCCTTCCCCCACAGATGACTCTGTGAGCCTCAGGGAAATTCAGGAGGAACACTGAGAGTCCTGGCCTTGGCCTCAGTCTAGACACCCAGAGGCTACAGCACACAAAGCCATCAACCAGGCACGTAGCACCCAGCCTTAGAAGCTTGGTTCAGAGCCCTCTGTACCTGAGGAGAAGAAATACACTTTAAAGTACAGAAAATAGGCATTACAAGGGGCCAGACACAACTTGCAAAGGAAAGACCAAGGACAATAGAGTCCTATTATTGGAATGAGAAAAATCACTTTCAGGAGACAACATGGACTCTGTGTCCACACCTAAGACCACAGATGGAAATATGAACTGGTCTCAAGCCCAAAAACCATTCTGGGAGGAGCTGAAGAAATATGTTAAAAGACTAATTAGGGAGGTAGAAGATAAATTTAAATATACAGTGACCAAATTTGAAAAAAAAATCACTAAGGAAAAAAATCCTTAAAAAGTAAAATTTGTGAACTTATTGGAGAAAATACCTCCCCCAAAAAGGACCTTCAAGAACTATCACTAAAAATCAAAATCAGTTAATCAGAGCTCAAAACTATATGATGCACCAAGAGTCAGTCAAACAAAACATGAAAATTGAAAAATTAGAAGTGCAATTTATTTCACTAAAAAAAAAAACAACTGACCTGGAGAAGAGATCCAGGAGAGATAACTTAAGAATTATTGGTCTACTAGAAAACCATGATGAAAAAAGCATCCTGGACACCATACTCCAAGAGATTGTCAAAGAAAACTGTCCTGAAGTCCTAGAATCAGCAGGTAAAACTGTTATTGAAAGAATTCATCCGTCTCCTCCTGAAAGAGATCCCAAATTGAAAACTGCAAGAAATATAGTAGCCGAATTACAGAATTAAAAGATTAAGGAGAAAATATTGCAAGCAGCCAAAAAGAAACTATTCAAATATCGTGGAACTACAGTCAGGATTACACAGGACCTAGAAGCTTCTGCATGAAAAGATCGGATGAATTGGAATTTGGTATTTTATAAGGCAAAAGACCTAGGACTGCAAACAAGGATTAACTACCCGGCAAAACTGAGCATAAACTTTCAGTCATGGAGATGGTCATTTAACGAAATAAGGGACTTTCAGACGTTGCTGATGAAAAACCAAGAGATCAACTGAAAATTTAATCTCCAATAACAAGACTCAAGAAAGACATAAAAAGGTAAACAAGGAAAAGACACACTCACACATACACACATGCACAAAAGCACAATCATGCACACATGCACATAACTTGTGATGCAGTAAGAGCAAACTGTTTACATCCCCATATGAGAAGCTGATAACTGTCAATATTGAAATTTATGTGATTATCACGACCTTTATAAAGGATATACATAGATAGAGGGTGTGGATATAAATGAACTAATCTGGGCGGCCTGCACAGGAAGGCCCGGTGGTGGCGGTGGACGCAGGCCGGGAAGGCTCAGCAGCCTGTGCGGGAAGGCGTGGCACGGCTGGCAGACGCAGGCCTGGAAGGGGCCTGATCAACTCAGAGGGCAAGTCTTCCCATCAACCACAAGGTCCACTACCAGGCCTATCACCAAAGGTCTGGGACTGGAAAGAGCAAGGTAAGAAGCAAATACAGGGGCCCCTATACTGGACAGAAGACACTCCTGGGGCTACCACTTCATAGCCCAGAAATCTTTAAAAAAAAAAAAAAGCCCCTTTCAGGACCTCCAAAGACAAGGATGACAGAGTGAACCCCACTTGCTCCAAACCCCCCCTCTGACCCTGAAAATATAGTAACTCTTGCCCCAGGGCAAAACCCTCTACAGTAAAGGCTTGGGATCCATAGAAGAAGGGCATGGCTAGGACACTGCCTCAAAATGGGTAGAAAGCAGACTACAAAGACAAAGACTCTGGAGTCCTACTATACTCAGAGGGAGGAACCAACCTCAGAGGGAGACAATGTGGACTCCACACCCACAGCTGAGACTTCAACAGGGAATACTGTTCCTAGAACAGAAGGCTCTCCTAGATGAGATCAAAAGGAACTTTGAAAGCAAAATGAGAGAGATAGAAGACAAAATGAATAATTCTCTCCAAACGAAAATAGCAGAATTCAAAAAACATTATATGAGGAAAACATCTCTCTAAAAAGAAAAGTGTATGATATGGAAAAGGAGCTTCAAAAATTAACCAAAGAAAATGATTTGCTAAAAACCAGATTTAAACAAATGGAAACAAATAACTCTATGAGGAACCAAGAATTAGCCAAGCAAAACAACAAAAATGAAAAATTAGAAAAAGAGGTAAAATACCTCAAAGAAAAAATAATTGACCTGGAAAACAGATTCAGGAGAGATAATCTGAGAATCATAGGCCTACCAGAAAATTATGATGAAAAAATGAGCCTGGACAGCATTCTCCAAGAGCTCATTAAGGAAAACTGCCCTGAGATACTAGAACCTGAGGGGAAAATAGAAATCGACAGAATCCACCGGACACCTGCTGTAAGAGATCCCAAACTGAAAAATCCTCGAAATGTTGTGGCCAAATTCCAGAACTACCAGGTAGAAGAGAAAATACTTCAAGCGGCCAGAAAGAAAAAAAATTTCAAATATCGAGGGTGCACAGTGAGGATTGCACAGGATTTGTCAGACTCCACACTGAAAGATCGGAGGCAGTGGAATACAATTTTCAGGAAGGCAAAATAGCTTGGATTACAACCAAGGATCACATACCCAGCAAGACTGAGCATATTCTTCCAGGCAAAGAGATGGTCATTCAATGATATAACAGAGTTCCAGACCTTCTTGATAAAAAAAGCCAGATCTCAATGGAAAATTCAACCTCCAATTACGAGATGCAACAGTGACTTAGAAAGGTAAACAAGGAGAACACACATCATTTTAGAGGGAAAGACGGGAGGGAGAGGAGCTTCGCATGAGATCTGTTCCTGTCATTCTTGATGCGAAGAAAAAATAGCATACCTCATTAAGTATAACAATATCCTACAGGTAGTAGGAGGGGGAAAGAGTTACAAAAAGGGGGTGGGAGTGGTTTGTAGGGAGGGAAGTAGTAAGGGGAAAAGGGGAGGAAAGGGAGGGGGGCTGAAAAGGGAACACTGAGGGAGGCGGTGGTAAAAAGGAAAACTATTAAGGGGGGGAAGGGAGAAGGGAGGGAAAATACCAACATTAAAAGGGGCAGGAATAGGATGAGGGGAAAGAAACAGATAGCAATCATAACTGTAAATGTGAATGGAATGAACCCTCCTATAAAACAGAGACAGATAGCAGAATGGATAAGAAATCATAATCCTACAATATGCTGTTTACAAGAAACACATTTGAAACAGAGGGATACACACAAGGTAAAGGTAAAAGGTTGGAGTAAAATATATCATGCCTCAGCTAAAGTAAAAAAAGCAGGAGAAGCAATCCTTATCTCAGATAAAGCAAATGCAAAAATTGACCTAATTAAAAGAGATAAGGAAGGAAACTATATCCTGTTAAAAGGCACCATCGATAATGAAGCAATATCACTACTTAACATATATGCACCAAGTGGTGTAGCATCCAAATTCCTAGAGGAGAAGGTACAGGAATTAGAGGAAGAAATAGATTGAAAAACTATACTAGTGGGAGACACTAATCTCCCCCTCTCAAAACTTGATAAATCCAACCTCAAAATAAACAAGAAAGAAGTTAAGGAGGTGAACAGGATTTTAGAGAGGATAGGTATGATAGATCTCTGGAGAAAATTGAATGGGGATAAAAAGGAATATACTTTCTTCTCAGTGGTTCATGGCACATATTCAAAAACTGACCATGCTCTAGGGCATAAAAACCTCACAATTCTATGCAGTAAGGCAGAAATATTAAACGCATCATTCTCAGATCATGATACAATAAAAATTATATTCAATAAAGGGCCAGAGAAAGACAGACTAAAAACTAACTGGAAATTAAAAAATTTGATCCCAAAGGATGAGTGGGTCAAACAAGAAATTATAGAAACAATCAGTAACTTCATTCAAGAGAATGATAATAATGAGACAACATACCAAAATCTGTGGGATGCATTAAAGGCAATTCTTAGGGGAAGTTTTATATCCCTGTGTGCATACGTGATTAAATTAGAGAAAAGGGAGCTCAACGAATTGGGCATGCAATTAAAAAACCTAGAAAAAGAACAAATTCAAAATCTCCAATTAAATACTAAACTAGAAATATTGAAGACTAAACGAGAGATTAATAAAATCGAAATTAAGAAAACTATTGAACTAATAAATAAAACCAAGAGCTGGTTTTATGAAAAAACCAACAAAATTGATAGAATCTTAGTAAATATGATAAAAAAAAGAAAGAAGTAAACCAAATTATGAGTATCAAAAATGAAAAGGGTGAATCTCCCTCCAATGAACAGGAAATCAAAAGAATAATTAGGAATTATTTTTACCAATTGTATGCACATAAATTTGACAATCTTAGGGAAATGGATGAATATTTAGAAACATACAAGATGCCCAGATTAACTGAAGAGGAAGTAAATTACTTAAATAATCCCATCTCAGAAAAAGAAATTGAACAAGCCATCAGTCACCTCCCTAGGAAAAAATCTCCAGGGTCAGATGGATTTACTAGTGAATTCTATCAAACATATAAAGAACAATTGATTCCAATACTCAACAAATTATTTGGGAAAATTAGTGAAGAAGGAGTCCTACCAAATTCTTTTTATGACACAAATATGGTACTGATACCTAAATCAGGAAGAGATAAGACAGAGAAAGAAAAGTATAGACCAATCTCCCTCATGAATATAGATGCAAAAATTCTAAATAAAATACTAGCCAAAAGACTACAGCAACTTATCTCAAGAATAATACACTTTGATCAGGTAGGATTTATTCCAGGAATGCAAGGATGGTTTAATATTAGCAAAACCATCAGTATAATTGATCATATCAACAATAAAACTAACAGAAACCACATGATCACGTCAATAGATGCAGAAAAGGCTTTTGACAAAATAAAACATCCATTGCTATTAAAAATATTAGAAAGTATAGGAATAAATGGAGCCTTCCTTAAAATAATAGGTAGCATCTATTTAAAGACATCAGCAAGTATTATATGCAATGGGGAGAAACTGGAAGCATTTCCCATAAGATCAGGGGTGAAATAAGGGTGTCCACTATCACCCCTCTTATTCAATCTGGTACTAGAAAGGTTAGCAGTAGCAATTAGAGAAGAAAAAGAAATCAAAGGAATCAAGTTAGGCAAAGAAGAGACCAAGCTATAACTCTTCACAGATGATATAATGATATACTTAGAAAATCCTAGAGGATCAATTAAAAAACTGCTTGAGACAATAAATAAATTTGGCAAAGTTGCAGGATATAAAATAAACCCATATAAATCCTCGGCATTCCTATATATTTCCAACAAAACTCAACAGCAAGAAGTAGAAACAGAAATCCCATTTAAAGTTACTGTAGACATTATAAAATATTTGGGAATCTACCTGCCAAAACAAACCCAGGACCTGTATGATCATAACTACAAAACACTTTTCACACAAATAAAGTCAGATCTAACTAATTGGAAAAATATCAATTGCTCATGGCTGGGTTGAGCTAATATAATAAAAATGAAAATTTTACCTAAATTAAATTGTATATTTAATGCCATACCAATTAATTTACCAAAAACTACTTTATAGAGTTATAAAAAATAGTAACAAAATTCATCTGGAATAATAAACGTCCAGAATATCAAGGGAATTAATGAAAAAAAATGCTAGGGAAGGTGGACTAGGTTTACCAGATTTCAATCTGTACTGTAAAGCAGCAGTCATCAAAACTACTTGGTACTGGCCGAGGAATAGAGGAGTGGATCAATGGAATAGATTAGGCACACGAGATTCAGAAGTCAATGACTACAGTAATGTATTGTTTGATAAACCCCCAGATCCTGGTTTTTGGTATAAGAACTCACTATTTGACAAAAACTGCTTGGAAAACTGGAATATAGTATGGCAGAAACTGGGAATAGACCATTATCTAACACCATATACCAAAATCAAGTCTAAATGGGTTAATGATCTTGGTATAAAGGTTGATGCTATAAGCAGTCTTCTAAAACAAGGAATAGTTTACCTATCAGACTTGTAGAGAGGGAACGACTTTATGCCTAAACAGGAATTAGAGAACATTATAAAATGTAAAATGGATAATTTTGACTGCATGAAATTGAAAAGTTTCTGTAAAAACAAAGCCAATATAAGAAAGATTAAGAGGGAGGTGGGAAATTGGGAAAGAATCTTTACAACCTATGTCTCTGACAAAGGACTCATTTCTAAAATATACAGAGAATTGAGTCAAATTTATTAGAATACAAATCATTCCCCAATTGATAAATGGTCAAAGGATATGAACAGGCAGTTTTCAGAGAAAGAAATTAAAGCTATCTATAAGCACATGAAGAAATGCTCTAATTCACTATTGATTAGAGAAATGCAGATCAAAACAACTCTGAGGTACCACAACTCACCAGTCAGTTTGGCTAAGATGGCAAAACAGGAAAATGACAAATGCTGGAGAGGATGTGGGCAAACTGGAACACTAATGCATTGTTGGTGGAGTTGTGAACTGATCCAGCCTTTCTGGAGAGCAATCTGGAATTATGCCCAAAGGGCTATAAATACTTTCATACCCTTTGATCCAGCAATACCACTCCTAGGGTTATATCCCAAAGAGATCATAGAAATGGGAGAAAGACCCATATGTACAAAAATATTTATAGCAGCTCTTTTTGTTGTGGCAAAGAATTGGAAATTAAGGGGGTTCCCATCAATTGGGGAATGGCTGAACAAGTTATGGGATATGCATGTTATGGAATACTATTGCGCTATAAGAAACGGGGAGCAGGCAGTCTTCATATTTACCTGGAGAGGCTTAAAAGAACTGATGCTGAGTGAGAAGAGTAGAACCAGGAGGAATTTGTACACAATTACAGACACAACATATGTGTGATGACCAACTTTGATAGACTGGACTCTTCTCAACAATGCAGGGACATAAGTCAATCCCAAAAGATGCATGATGGAGAGAAAAACGTGCATCCAGAGAAAGAACTAGAAAGAATTAAATTTATATCCAGGTGGAAGCAAAATACCTGATCTTTTTCGTTCTCTTATTTGATTTTATGTCCTCTTTACCATTTTTCATTCCAGCTGGTACAATCTATCCTTATAACCTGACCGTTGTATAATGTGAAAGTATTTACACATCCTATACTTGATTATAACACGACATGGGGGGGAGGGTAGGGAGGGGGACAAAATGTGAAATTCAAGAAATTGTCGAATTGAATCCTGGAAACTAAAAGGAAACAAACAAATTAATAAATTTAAAAAATAAATGAACTAATCTAATGATAAAAATACCGACAGAAAAAGGTAAATTATGCCATACAAAGAGGGACAAAAACATACTATTTTAGAGGGGAATGAAAGAGGGAGAGGAATATCATTTGAACATTATTCTCACTGTTTCTGGTTTAAAGAGGGATCAACATTATCAGTTAAGTTTAAAATTCTAACGTGAAAAGACACAAAAACTCATTGAATAGACAGAAAGTAGGGAGGGAGAGGAGCACTGCATGAAATTTACTCTTATTGGTTTGGGATCAAAGGGGGAATAACATATTCTGATAAGTATAAAAATCTATTGTGTACAATAGGCAATAGGAAGGTAAGGGAGGGAGAAGAAGGGGGAGGATTAGAAGGGTGGGAAATAGAAAGGGGAGAGGGTGGGTAAAGAAGGGGGGGTCAAAGGGAGAGAAAACTGAGGAAGGAGGTGGTCAAAAGGAAAACCCTTAAGGAGGAGTAGGGAGAAGAAAGAAACAAAAAAAAAATGAGCAGCAGAGGGAACAGGATAGAGGGAAAGAGACAGATATTTATCATTACTGTGAATGTGAAAGGGATGAACTCTCCCATGAAACAGATGTGGATAGAAGAATGGATTAAAAACCATAATCCTATAATATGCTGTCCACAAGAACCACATTTGAAATAAAGGGATACCCATAGACTAAAGGTAAAAGGCTGTAGTAGAATATTTTATGGCTCAGATAAAGTAAAACAAAAAAAAAAAAACAACCAAGGGTAGCAATTTTTTTCTTTTTCTTTTTTTCTTCTTTTTTTTTAATTTTATTTATTTGTTTCCTTTTAGTTTGCAGGATTCAATTCCACAATTCCTTGAATTTCACATTTTGTCCCCCTCCCACCATGGAGTCTTAAAGTCAAGTATAGGATCTGTAAATACTTTCACATTATACAACGGTCAGGTAATAAGGACGGATTGTACTGGCTGGAATGAAAAATGGTAAAGAGGACATAAAACCAAATAAGAGAACGAAAAAGATCAGGCATTTTGCTTCGACCTGGATATAAACTTAGTTCTTTCTGTGCATGCACATTTTTCTCTCCATCATGAGTCTTTTGGGATTAACTTTTATCTCTGCATTGCTGAGAAGAGTCCAGTCTATCAAAGTTGGTCATCACACATACGTTGTGTCTGTAATTGTGTACAATGTTCTCCTGGTTCTACTTTTCTAACTCAGCATCAGTTCTATTAAGCCTCTCCAGGTAAATATGAAGACTGCCTGCCCCTCATTTCTTATAGCACAATAGTATTCCATAACATGCATATACCACAACTTGTTCAGCCATTCCCCAATTGATGGGCACCCCCTTAATTTCCAATTCTTTGACACCACAAAAAGAGCTGCTATAAACATTTTTGTACATATGGGTCTTTCTCCCATTTCTATAATCTCTTTGTGATATAACCCTAGGAGTGGTATTGCTGGATCAAAGGGTATGAAAGTATTTATAGCCCTTTGGGCATAATTCCAGATTACTCTCCAGAAAGGCTGGATCAGGTCACAACTCCAACAACAATGCATTAGTGTTCCAGTTTGCCCACATCCTCTCCAGCATTTGTCATTTTCCTGTTTTGTCATCTTAGTAATCTGACTGGTGAGATATGGTACCTCAGAGTTATTTTGATTAGCATTTCACTAATCAATAGAGAAGTAGAGCATTTCTTCATATGCTTATCGATAGCTTTAATTTCTTTCTCTGAAAACTGCCTGTTCATTTCCTTTGGCCATTTATCAATTGGGGAATGACTTGTATTCTCATAAATTTGACTCAATTCTCTGTATATTTTAGAAATGAGTCCTGTGTCAGAGACATAGGTTGCAAAGATTCTTTCCCAATTTCCCACATCCCTCTTAATCTTGGTTGCATTGGGTTTGTTTGTACAGAAACTTTTCAATTTCATGTAGTCAAAATTGTCCATTTTACATTTTATAATGTTCTCTAATTCTTGTTTAGTCATAAAGTCTTTCCCTCTCCAAAAGTCTGATAGGTAAACTATTCCCTGTTTCAGGAGACTGCTTAGAGTATCAACCTTTATACCAAGATCATTAACCCATTTAGACTTGATTTTCGTATATGGTGTTAGATAATGGTCTATGCCCAGGTTCTGCCATACTATATTCCAGTTTTCCCAGCACTTTTTGTCAAATACTGAGTTCTTATCCCCAAAACCAGGGTCTTGATGTTTATCAAACAATGCATTACTGTAGTCATTGACTTCTGAATCTCGTGTGCCTAATCTATTCCATTGATCCACTCCTCTATTCCTCGGCCAGTACCAAGTAATTTTGATGACTGCTGCATTATAGTACAGATTGAAATATGGTAAAGCTAGTCCACCTTCCCTAGCATTTCTTTTCATTAATTCCCTTGATATTCTGGACCGTTTATTCTTCCAAATGAATTTTGTTACTTTTTTTTTCTAGCTCTATAAAGTAGTTTTTGGTAAATTAATTGGTATGGCACTAAATATTTAATTAAATTTAGATAAAATTGTCATTTATATTATATTAGCTCGACCCAGCCATGAGCAATTGATATTTTTCCAATTAGTTAGATCTGACTTTATTTGTGTGAAAAGTGTTTTGTAGTTATGACCATACAGGTCCTGGGTTTGTTTTGGCAGGTAGATTCCCAAATATTTTATAATGTCTACAGTAATTTTAAATGGGATTTCTCTTTCTATTTCTTGCTGATGAATTTCATTTGAAATATATAGGAATGCCGAGGATTTATGTGGGTTTATTTTATATCCTGCAACTTTGCCAAATTTATTTATTGTCTCAAGCAGTTTTTTAATTGATCCTCTAGGATTTTCTAAGTATATCATCATATTATCTGCAAAGATTGATAGCTTGGTCTCTTCTTTGCCTAACTTGATTCCTTTGATTTCTTTTTCTTCTCTAATTGCTACTGCTGACATTTCTAGTACCAGATTGAATAAGAGGGGTGATAGTGGATACCCTTGTTTCACCCCTGATCTTATGGGAAATGCTTCTAGCTTCTCCCCATTGCATATAATATTTGCTGATGGCTTTAAATAGATGCTACCTATTATTTCGAGGAAGGCTCCATTTATTCCTATATTTTCTAATGTTTTTAATAGGAATGGATGTTGTACTTTGTCAAAAGCCTTTTCTGCATCTATTGATATGATCATGTGGTTTCTCCTAGTTTTATTGTTGATATGATCAATTATACTGATGGTTTTCGTAATATTAAACCATCCTTGTATTCCTGGAATAAATCTTACCTGATCCAAGTGTATTATTCTTGAGATAAGTTGCTGTAGTCTTTTGGCTAGTATTTTATTTAGAATTTTTGCATCTATATTCATGAGGGAGATTCGTCTATAATTTTCTTTCTCTGTTTTATCTCTTCCTGATTTAGGTATCAGTACCATATTTGTGTCATAGAAAGAATTTGGTATGACTCCTTCACTAATTTTCCCAAATAGTTTTTAGAGTATTGGAATCAATTGTTCTTTAAATATTTGATAGAATTCACTAGTGAATACATCTGGCCCTGGAGAATTTTTTTTCGTAGGGAGCTGAATAATGGCTTGTTCAATCTCTTTTTCTGAGATGGGATAATTTAAGTAATTTACTTCCTCTTCAGTTATTCTAGGCAACTTGTATCCTTGTAAATATTCATCCATTTCCCTAAGATTATCAAATTTATGTGCATAAAATTGGGAAAAATAATTCCTAATTATTGTTTTAATTTCCTCTTCATTGGAGGTAGATTCACCCTTTTCATTTTAGATTCTCATAATTTGGTTTTCTTCTTTCTTTTTTTTATCATATTGACTAAGGGTCTCTCAATTTTGTTGATTTTTTCATAAAACCAGCTCTTGGTTTTATTTATTAATTCAATAGTTTTCTTAATTTCAATTTTATTATTCTCTCTTTTTGTCGTCAATATTTCTAATTTAGTATGTAATTGGGTATTTTGAATTTGTTATTTTTCTAGGTTTTTTAATTTCATGCCCAATTCTTTGAGCTCCCTTTTCTCTAATTTAATCACGTATGGACTCAGGGATATAAAA
>NW_027186374.1:2151161-2151908 GCF_028583685.1 Petaurus breviceps papuanus | reverse complement strand
GGTATTTTGAATTTGTTATTTTTCTAGGTTTTTTAATTTCATGCCCAATTCTTTGAGCTCCCTTTTCTCTAATTTAATCATGTATGGACTCAGGGATATAAAACTTACCCTAAGGACTGCCTTTAATGCATCCCACAGATTTTGGTATATTGTCTCATTATAATAATTCTCTTGAATGAAATGGCTGATTGTTTCTACAATTTCTTGTTTGACCTACTCATTCTTTAGGATTAAATTGTTTAATTTCCAATTAGTTTTTAGTCTTTCTTTCTCTGGCCCTTTATTGCATATAATTTTTTTGCATTATGATCTGAGAAGGATACATTTAATATTTCTGCCTTACTGCATAGAATTGTAAAGTTTTTATGCCCTATAACATAGTCAATTTTTGAGTATGTGCCATGAACAGCTGAGAGGAAAGTATATTCCTTTTTATCCCCATTCAGTTTTCTCCAGAGATCTATCATACCTATCCTTTCTAAAATCCTGTTCACCTCCTTAACTTCTTTCTTGTTTATTTTGAGGTTGGATTTATCAAGTTTTGAGAGGGAGAGATTAAGGTCTCCCACTAGTATAGTTTTGCTATCTATTTCTTCCTCTAATTCCTGTACCTTCTCCTCTAGGAATTTGGATGCTACACCACTTGGTGCATATATGTTAAGTAGTGATATTGCTTCATTCTCGATGGTGCCCTTTAACAGGATATAGTTTCCTTCCTTATCTCTTTTAATTAGGGTGTAATGTAAT
>NW_027186374.1:2114976-2136161 GCF_028583685.1 Petaurus breviceps papuanus | reverse complement strand
TTGGGATTTTTTCCATCTTGAACATTGGTGTTAATAGAAATTATTTTCTGTTAACTATACATATACCCATAACTTTTTCCTGTAGTTTCAAAAGGTTTTTATGCCTGATCTCTGACCTCTTTAAATATTCCAGCAATGAAGATTTAATATTTATTCCACCATGGGAACAGAACAACTCTTAATAAAATTTTGCACTTTGGACCAGACTGTTGTACAGTACATCCCTGCCGGTGCTTCTTCTTTACTCTTGTTAAATGCTATAGGTTTAAGGTATAATTTATTTTTGCTTGTGGAATAAATAGAGGAATGAGAAGTTTAAGGTTGTTTTTATTTTTAATTAAGTGACCTCTTCAGTACATAAAAAAAAGAATACTACACTTTGATCAGGTAGGATTTATTCCAGTGATGCAAGGATTGTTTAATATTAGGAAAACTCTCAGTATATTTGATCATATCAACAATACAACTAGAAAAATCCACATGATTATCTCAATAGATGCAGAAAAGCCTTTTGACAAAATGCAACATCCATTCCTATTAAAAACACTAGAAAGTGTAGGAATAAATGGAGCCTTACTTAAAATCATAGGTATCATCTATTTAAAGCCATCAGAAAGTATTAAATATAATGGGGATAAGCTAGAAACATTTCCAATAAGATCAGGGGTGAAATAAGAATGCCCACTGTCACCCCTCTTATTCAATCTGGTACTAGATGTTAGCAGTAGTAATTAGAGAAGAAAAAGAAATCAAAGGAATAAAATTAGGCAAAGAAGAAACCAAGCTATAACCCTTTGCAGATGATATGATGATACACTTTGAGAATCCTAGAGAATCAAGTAAAAAAAACTATTTGAGACAATAAATAAATTTGGCAAATTTGAATGATATAAAATAAACCCACATAAATCCTCATTATTCCTGTATAATTTCTAATGAAATTCAAAAACAAGAGACCCAAAGAGAATTCCCATTGAAAGCTAATGTAGACACTATAAAATATTTTGGAATCTACCTTCCAAAACAAACCCAGGACCTATATGAACACAACTACAAAACACTTTTCACAGAAATATAGTCAGTTCTAACACTTGGAAATCACACCAATTACTCGTTTCTGGGTTGAGCTAATATAATAAAATAAAAATTTACCTGAATTAAAACACTTATTTAGTGCCATTCCTATCAATCTACCAAAAAATGCTTCAAAGGGCTAGACAAATTCATTTGGAAGAATAGAATGTCCAGAATATCAAGGGAATTAATGAAAAAAAATGATAGGAAAGGTGGAAAAGGTATACCAGATTTTAATCTGTGTTATAAAGCAGCAATCCTTAAAACTACTTCGTACTGACAGAGGAATATAGTAGTGGATCAAAGGAATAGATTAGGTACATGAGATTCAGCAGCAATAACTATAGTAATATACTGTTTAATAAACCCAAAGACATCAGTATTGCAGATAAGAACTCACTCTTTGAAAAAAAAAACTGCTGGGAAAACTGAAATATAGTCGGGCAGCCACTGGACATAGACCATTAACACCATATACACAAATCAAGTCTAAATAAGTGCATGATCTAGGAATAAAAGATGATACTGTAAGCAATCTGGGAAAGCAAGGAATAGTTTGACTGTTATACTTGAGGAGTGGGGAAGACTTTGTGATGAAACAAGAATTAGAGAGCATTACAAAATGCAAAATGGATAATTTTCATTACATTAAATTGAAAAGTTTGTATACAACAAAGCCAATGTAACCAATATTAGGAGGGAAGTGGTAAATCAGGAAAGAATTTTTACAAGTTATGACTCTGATAAAGGACTCATTTCTAAAATATACAGATAATTGAGTCAAACATATAAGAATAGAAGTCATTCTACAATTGATAAATGGTCAAAAGTTATGAAGAGGCAGTTTTCAGAGGAAGAAATTAAATATGTCTATGAACATATGCAAAAATGTTCTGAATCTGTGGTGGCTAAGTGGCACAGTGAGTAGAGCACCGGCCCTGGAGTCAGAAGGCTCTGAGTTCAGATCCTGCCTCAGACTCTTAACACACAGACACAGACACACACACACACACACAGACACACACACACACACACACACAGAACCTTAAGCAAGTTACTTAAACCCAATTGCCCTCCAAAAACCAAAACAAAATTCTCTAAATCTCTATTGATTAGAGAAAGGCAAATCAAAACAATTCTGAGGTACTACATCTCACCAATCATATTGACTAAGATGACAAAACAGGAAAATGACAAATGGTGGAGAGGATAAGGATGAGGACAAATTGGAACACTAATGCATTGCTGGTGGAGTTGTGAATTGATCCAATCATTGTGCAGAGAAATCTGGAATTATGCCTAAAGGGCTTTAAATAATTTCATACCCTTTGACCCTGAAATACCATTTATAGGGTTATATCCCAAAGAGATCATAGAAGTGGGAGGAAGACCCATATGAACAAAAATATTTATAGCAGCTCTTTTTGTGGTATCAAAGAATTGGAAATTAAGGGGGTGCCCATCAATTGGGGAATGGCTGAACAAGTTGTGGTATATGAATGTAATGGAATTCCATTTGTACTATAAGAAACAAGGAGCAGATGGATTTCATATATGTCTGGAGAGGCTTATACGAACTAATGTTGAGTGAGAAGAGTAGAACCAGGAGAAATATGTACACAATTACAGACACAACGTTTGTGTGACGACCAACTTTGACAGACTGGACTCTTTTCAGCAATGCAGGGTTATGTCAATCCCAAAAGACTCATGATGGAGAGAGATGTCTATATCCAGAGAAAGAACTAGAAAGAACTGAGTTTGAATCCAGATTGAAGCAAACTACCTGATCTTTTCCTTTTTCTTATTCAGTTTTGTTTCCATCTGATAAAATGCTTCTTTATAAACTGAATAATGTTTAATGTAAAAGTATTTGCAGATCCTATACTGGCATTGAGGGGAAGGGGAAGAAGGGAAAGAAAATTTGAAACTCAAGGAACTGTGGAACCGTATCTTGTAAACTAAAAGTAAACAAATAAATTAATAAAGACCAAAACATTAAAAATATATATTTTTGTACATTCAGGTCTTCCTCCTACTTCTATGATATCTTTGGCATACAAGCCTAGAAGTGGTATTACTGGGTCAAAAGATATACTTTGTGCATAGTTTCAGATTGATCTCCAGAATGGTTGAATCAGTTCACTACTCTACCAATGATGCATTAGTGTTCCAATTTTTCCATATCCTCTCCAACAGTTGTGATTTTCTTTTTTTGTCATCTTAGCCAATCTGACCTGTGAGGCATGGTATCTCAGAGTTGTTTTTAGTTGCATTTATCTAAACAATAGTGATTTAGAACATTTTTTCACATGCTTTTATATATATATATGTATATATATATATATTTAATATCTTCCTCTGAAAACTGCCTGTTCATATCCTTTGACCATTTATCAATTGGAGAATGGCCTTTATTCTTATAGAATTGACTCAGTTCTCTGTATATTTTAGAAATGAGGCCTTTATGAGAGACACTGTTTGTAAAAATTCTTTCCCAATTCCCTCCGAATCTTGGTTACATTGGCTTTGTTTGAACAAAACCCTTAAGCCCTGATGGGAGGCTTTGTTTTGGGGTCTCACTTTGAGAAGTGTTTTGTGATTTGAACAGATGAGACTCTGGGCAGCCATTGTTGAGGGCCTCCAGGCTGTGAAAACCCAGATGTTGATGCTTCCCTCTCTGGTAACTGGGATTAGATATGGATGTGTGTAATGGCTGGACAGTTTGGAACACTATCTGTTGAAATGTTCTTGTAACTTATGCTTGTAACCTCTGTATACTCTGAAATTCAGGGTAGTGAACTTTTCCCCCTGAACTAGGTAAAAGATTCTATGTTTGACTGGTTAAAGCAAGCTTGTTAACCCATTTTGAGTTGCTTTCCTTTAGCAAAGCAGATCCAAGAACCTGTGTCGGCAGCCACCCTGGGGACGCTGGGGTGCTTGCCGCTACATCTTCCCAAGTTTTAAGCCCCAAAATTGCTGAAATTCATTTCTGTTTATTATATGTTGTATTGTCTTATCCACTCACAAGTTGTTATAACCCTTTCCTTTAATCTTCTCCAGGGCAGGTCAGATTATTTTATGTCTTCATATTCCTAAAGCCTAGTACATAAGTTTCTTAATAAGTACTTACTGAATTGCATTCTAATGGATCCTTGAATGCAAGGATATTCTCTACTCTTCGGAAAATTCTGTAAACAAGGAAACAAATCCCCTAATTCTTTTTTCAAATAGTAAAGAAAAGGAATACAGAGAGCTCTGGCAAAGGCCTCTAGGATTTGTCATAGATTTCAGGTCATGCAGATTAAATTTATTATAATAATTGTAAGAAAAAATTAGACCATGGTTCATAATTTAAAAGCCATCTAGAATGGGACTTCTGCTATCAGTGCTTTAGGAAACTGAGACAAAGTTTCAGAGAAGGAGTTAATGGGCATTGGTGGAGGGGTTTTCTTCTCCCAGGAGTCCTTTATGCCAATGAAATCATACATTGAATTTGTTTCCAGGCCCCTTTGCCATTTCCTGTGTAATTAACTTTTATGCTCTCTCTTGATCATTAAGGGCAGACTGGTGGGTTGTTACAAAAGTTCATATGACTATTATAGATGGTGAGACATGTTGACAGATGGAAAAAACTTGGGCAGTATAAACAAACAAGTGATCACAGCAGAGGTAATAGCAAGAGACGCATCCACAACAACAGCCTCGATTGTAACAACTGCCTTCCTGTCATCATTTCTGGCTGCACCACTTCTAGCTCACAAATCCCATTTTAAATTATGACATTAAATGATGAGTTTAAACCTTTGAGTTAGGTATTAGGAACATCATCACCCTTCCTTTACCAAAAAACAACAACAAAAACAACATAAACTGAGGCTGAGATGTGTAAAATGGCATTGACAATATTGCTCAGCCAATGATTCAGAGCTCAAATGAAAATTCAATTCTCAACCCTATTTCACAAAATGTAAAATTAGACAATATCCAAAACTCAGGCACCGTTAAGTGGTCTGATGTATGTAAAATGTCTGCTGGCATTACATTCAGTTCCAAAATCGAGACTTCAATTATTTGGCAGATATATATTTTTTTTAAATATCAAAATTATTTTCCCTTCCATACCTATGGTTGTTAATTTGTTAAAATCCAATAAGAAAGAAGGTTTCTCAACTGCAATAAAAATTATTGAAGATATGATGAGAGATGTAGGAATCCTGGATGAAATTCAGAAGACCTGAGCATGAGTTCCAGATCTGGAGTTTTCAAAACTTAGATAAAATTTTTTTTTCTATAAAACTCACATTTTTGTAAACTACAAAATGGAGATCTAAATTGCTGCCCTGTATACCTCTCGATGATATTACCTGGACTACTATGAAAGCAAAAATGAGAGAAATGGTACAAATGTTACATCACTACAGACATGACAGTTTGTCAGGCTATCACCCTGAGTTTCTACCAGTTTCATGCCCTTCCAGAAGCAATAAAGAGAACTCTTCCTTTGGGTCTCCAGTCAAAAGAACCAAAGGATCAGGTCCTTCTCTTCTTTCCTCTTGGTGATTCTGAGCTGTAGCTCAGATTAACTTTTCATCATGCTCACAGATCTAATCTGACCAATGGATTTCCAAGCACCGCAATTCATGATTTATTGATAACATGAGGGAACATACAGGGAGATTTGTTCCCTGTGAGATAATACCTGAAATTAATGTACAGGCTTATCTCCTTGCCACTTTTCTTCTCCTACCTCATCTTCTTTTTCCTGAACCATTTGTTACCATGGAGGTGTGAAGAGGGAGAAAAAAATATAAACACTTGTTCAGAAAGAGATCTTATCTTGAAATATTATAACAATTCTATTGGATTGCAGGGCTTACAATAGTTTGGGATTCTAAGTTTTAAAATGAACTCGTGTCATATTCCAATTCAAGATGACAGCTTCTTGATCATTTGTGCGGGGAACTGGAGAAGGAAACTTACTTTTACACGGTACAGTTTACTTTTTCAATGAAATAGGAGATGAATAAATTAAAAAAACATGTATTGTTTATGTTCGTTAGGATTTTGAGGTGTTCCATATAAAATAAAGAAACATTCTATTTGTTTATTTATTTATTTATTTTATTTAAGTGAGATGCCAGTATTATTCTTATTTCTTCAATGAAAATCCTGAAGCTTAGAAAAGGGAACTGACTTCCCAAAGGGCAAAGAGCCAGGAAAGATTGGGAATCTGGTGCTTAATCTAGACTTGACATGCTCTTCAATAGGCCAAAATTAAATTCTAATACCTGCTTCCGGTGACTACCACTTAAATATGCAAATTGAGAGGCCCACTGGATATTCAAATTGTCGGTGCTGAAAAGGATCTGAGCTATCTTGCCCCACTACCCCATATTATACCTGAAACATTTAAGGACCAGAAAAGTGAAGTAACTTTTGATCATAAATTCATATATTTCTAGCACAAACTCCTCATATTATACCTGAGAAAAATCAAACAAAGACACAAGAGATAGCTGAAGGTCACACAGATTGTCAGTGACTCTTAGATTTTTTTTCT
Source organism: Petaurus breviceps papuanus (assembly GCF_028583685.1). Lineage (NCBI taxonomy): Eukaryota > Metazoa > Chordata > Mammalia > Diprotodontia > Petauridae > Petaurus > Petaurus breviceps. The sequence goes on along the minus strand of NW_027186374.1, from coordinate 2,129,524 downwards.
ATTACTTTGACTTCAGTAGTATCTGAAGTCCTAGAGGGAAAGGTCAGTCTCACATTTGTCATTACATCCCTGAATATCTACTGTGACACCTTGAAAAACAAAGTGTTTAATCAATCTTTATTGAGTTAGTGAATGTTGAATTCTCAGAGTTCTAAGGAATATACTTTCCCACTAAACCACACACACACACACACACACACACACACACACACACACACGGACAAGATACTAGGCAAGGCTGCTGGCTATACAACCCCTTTCTTGATGAATTGAAATTGCCAGGCTCAATACTGTTAGCATTATAAAGCAGGTGTCATGTAGGGATGTGAGAACCAGACAGATGGTTTCTTGACAGTCTCATATAGCAGGAAAGAAAGACAATATACGTGTGTGTGTGTGTGTGTATTACATGACCTACTATGTACTAGACACTATGCTAAGTGCTCTACAATTATCATCTCATTTAACCCTCACAATAATTCTGTGAGGAAGATACTATTGTAATCTCCAATATACAATCGCAGAAACTGAGGATAGCAGAAACTGGCACAGAGAAGTCACTATATACATGTTAACTATTAGGTATCATTGAAAGAGTTAAATGAATTACCAGGAGTCACACACAGCTAGTGAGTGTATAAAGTCCAACAAAATCTTAGGTTTTCCTCACTCCAGGCTCAGTATTCTGTGTGCTGTACTGCTGACTTGGGAACTTTCTTCCTAAAGAAATATGATGTGGTATGGTAGGATTACAATCAGCTAGGTGGTGCAGTGGATAGATCACTCAGTTTGGAATCAGGAAGACCCATGTTTATGAATTCAAATACAAACTCAGACACACAATAGCCGTGTGACCCTGGGCAAATCACTTAGCCCTGTTTGCCTCAGTTCTTTACCTTCAAAAGTAAACTGGAGAAGGAAATGAAAAACTACCATATACTTTGCTAAGAAAACACCAAGTGTGGTCATGAAGAGGTGGTCACAACTGAGAAATGCCTTATTAACAACCACAGTGGTGGAAGGACATTGGAGAGACCTTGGAGCATGGGTAGACATTCTGTAGCTGTTTCTAACCTAGTAACCATAGGTTGAATAGAAGTCTCTGAGTAGTTGAAATTGAAGAAAGGGAATTAGAATATCTTCAAAAAGAAATTAATCAGCTTCAGCTCTTGGCCTGCTCTTTTTATTTGACATCTATTAAATTTACTTCTTCCTGGATGTTGGCATTCTGGAATAAGCAGAATGGGAAGAGTAAAAATGCTTTAAGGTCAAAGGGCATAGGCATCTTCCCCATCTGAGAATATCTATGACCCTATAAACAGGGACTAATTTCTTTTCCAGTCTTATGTTTATTCTTTTGTTTAGGGGAAAGGAAATAATGGTCATAATATTGTAAGTTTCAAAATGTCAGAAGACAGAACCATGTAAGGAGTCTGGAAGCCCAGAAGTCTTGGAATCAGGGAATTGAGTCTATGATAGGTTTTATAGACAGCAGAACATTGCTATCTTAAGGATCAAGGAGGAACTTTTATGACCCAGCATTGTAAGAGCTGAGAGAAACTTCCACCAATGATGCTACATTTAGATATGAACTTGATGGAACTAATGCTATGAAGAAGTGGTGTTCACACAAAGTCTCCTTACCCCAAAGATCAAGATGGTATAGGGAAAAGAGTGTGCCTCAGGTATTGGGGTGGTGAAAGGTTTTATACTTAACATAGGTTTGAAATAAATGTTATTTTATAAGAGCTAATGAGGGAAAACACTCAGGGACTGAAGCAATGACATTATAGAAAGATATCCCAAATACTCTGAAATATCAATAGAACCCTGAGATAGAAGATGTGACAATGTGGCTTTGAGTCAGTGAGATCAGACTCACTTCACCTGTTAGCTTTTCTCAACTCTGTAATCAAGAAAATGTCCTTAGTCACTGCTGCCTGTTTCACAATACAACAAAAATAGGTATTAGGCAAAAGAATTGGCCTTCCTTCCTGCCAATGAGGCTTATCATGTGGAAAATGTCTTGAATTTTCCCTCTCCATCATTTCTCATATTCAGCAAGTTCAAAGTCTTATGGATTTACACAGTTGTATTCTTCTGCATTTCTCCATACACCTGAGTACATGAAAAGTAATGTATTAAGGGTCTGCTATGCATGTAACATTTTCACTAAGAACTGGGGGTGCAAATAGAAGAATAATATAGTCCTGGCTTTCAGATTGTTTATATTCTAATGGGGGGGAGGAAAATAGACTATGAACTAAGTGCATAAGATATATTGATAGATGAGGTGTAGCTAATGAGACAGGGCAGGTAGGTGTAATTCAATAATATTCAAGAGGTCTCCTCCAGAAGGGGGAATTTATCTGGAGCCTTGGGGTAAGATCAGGAAATGTAGAGGTAGATTTTGTGGTGGTTATTTGGGACTTGCAAAATCTATGTAAATTTTATTTTACTCTTCCATCTCTCTTTTTTTTGGCCACTTTTCATACAAGCTGTCTTCTTCACTGTCTCAGAATAAAATTCTAGTATCATTAATCCTCTCAAATAATTTTGTCCTGAATAGGATGTTGTAACAACAATGCAATATTCACAACACCCATGGTGAACATAAATAGGCTGGTGTAGTTGTGAATTGAAAAATGTAACAGGCTCTCCAGATGGAGTGCAGAGCCAAAATATTTATTCAAACACCATATAGCTGAGTCCCCAAACCAGAAAGTCAAAGTCATTACAGTAGCCACAAAATTGGTACACATAGTTAATGCAGTGAGCACTCACATTCGCAAGACTTCAGAAAAAAAACAGGATTCCTCAGGCAAAAACCTTCCTCTCTTCATCCTCTTGAGCAAGGATCCTCCTCTCTTCACTCACAGTAGCCACTCAGCCTCAATGCTGCTCGCTTCCAGCAGTTCTAGCTCCCAGCAGTTCTAATTCCTGGCAATTCTCAGAAGAAGACCTCAGCAGAAGTTCTAACTGGCAGTCAGAAGAAGTTCTGCCACCACTAGTTCTGTTCTCAAAGTCCCCTCACTTTCTCGTTAGAGCCTTTTATTATCTTCTCTCTGCCCTACCCCTTCCTGCTACATCAGCAAGTTTATCCCATTGTGGGATTCACAAGTTCTGGATCTAAATACTTGATACAATTATGAACTTGAAACTCAATTATGAGTTTGCAATTGCCATAAGTACCTGTTGATTTGACAATACAAGAGGCATGGAAGATCTTAAAACCCCATTACCATTACAGATGTATCAATCTACTTGTCCATGGTCTATTTCAGCATGCCAATAACTTTACAGGCTGAAGTTCTTATCCCCAGATATGACCTTCCTGTGTATGGCAACCACTCCTGAATATTTTTCTTTGTTTGTCTCTTTTCCTTAATACATATTTTCATTAATTCTTCCTCCAAAATACTATGAATTATATATATATATATATATATATATATTTTGCATGGTAGCCTTTCTGTTTATGTTCATACTAATATATGCAAATTCACAGGAAATGACACTTTTTATTTCCTTTGGGCACCGAAGGAATCCAGCTCCAACAAATTCTCTATTTACCAGAAGAAAGAAAACCTATTATTTATTTAGCTTCAATACTCTTATGTCTCTTAATTACTTCAAAAAATATAATTCTCACAATTATAATATAAATTATAAAATTAATTTTATGGAATTTCTAGAATTTATATCATTTCCAGACTTTCTGTCCCTTTCCCATGACTTAAGTAGTGTTTCATTTTTTTTTGTTTCTTGTATTGTCAAGACCAGAGATTCCATTTTCTGTTGGCCAAAATATTGTTAAATAGCCATAGGATATTAATATATATTGAAAAAAGGAAGAAAGGAAAGAAGGAAAAAATAAATTATTAAGTGTCTACTATGTGCCAGATACTCTACTTATATATGCTACAGCTAGATATACATATATCTCTATAAATATATATGTATATATAAATGTCTATGTATATATAGATAGATCTATATATAGATTTCAGGAAATAGATAGATAGAATCTCATTTCCTCTTCACAAAAACCCCGGGCACAAGGAGTTTTTATCCCCATTTTGCAAATGAGGAAAATGGGGTAGACAGCTTAAATGACTTGTACAGGATTACACAGGTCTTTAGAATCTGAAGTCATATTTGAGCTAAGGTCTTCTTGACTCAAGGCCTGACACTATCCATTATGCCACCTAGTTGTCGCTGACCAAGATACTGTTAGGTTATCTTAGCCTGAGACTTGCTAATCTTGATGGGACAGGAGAGTAGACACAGTCTTGCGGCAATTACACTTATTTTTCTAGTGGGGTGGCCATGCCAGACCATATTTTCTGCTCTCTGAAGTGAAAGAAACTCCCATTCATACCAGTACTATGATTAGAATTCAGAACGAGACTCTAATACTTAAACCTACTTTAAGCTTGGTTACTACTTGGTGGAATCTATTTCTAGACTATGGAGACAAAAAACAGTCCAGAACATGCCTGAGTCAACAAAACTCTCGCTTACTTCAATGAGAGAGATAGATGCCAAAGAAAACATAAAATATAATATGTTTTTATTTTATAATAAAATATTTTATATTTTATAATTTTTAAAATTTTATAATAAAATATATTTTTTGGCAAAAAAATTAAGAATGATGATTTGATTTTCCTCATCAAAGATCAAAAATCAAAACAAACTGGACCCAACCAAAATAAAACACAGCTCTTTCTGAATATTAGGGATTTTCCTGACTGAGTGGTATTGAGTTCTTGTGATTTTGCTACTAAATTTTCACCTATTATAAATCTCCAGAAGACAGCGGAAAGGGGAATCACATGAAGCCCAGAGATATTGTATTATACCTAGGATTAAAAAAAAAATAAAAATCAAGAAGAAGTGATTGGTGAAACAGAGTTTGACAGTTTAAATCTCCAGATATAAAGGGGAAGGGCAGGAAATCAGAAGAGGGTAGTGATGAATTTCAACCACCTGCCAGGATACACAACACAAAACATCCCACACAAAACCCCTGAGGTTATAGTGCTATGGATATTTCTGTATTTTGTGTGGGTCTTTTCTTGTTGCCATCACATGGAGCATAGCTATAAGTAATGCTATATAAGGACAAAGTTACTAGAAAACCCAATAAGTTTTCTTTCTTTTTTTTTTTTTTTAGAATCCTAATGATTCCCAGAACTCAATCAGTTTCATAGTATAAACAAGTAACCTGAGATCTTAAGTTTCAGGGGTTTTCTCATCACCTGCAACATAGCACTTTGTTGTTAATCATTTCAGTTATGCCAAATGCTTTGTGACCCTTTGGGTGTTTTCTTGGCAAAGATACTGGAGAGGTTTGTGATTAGCTTCTCCAATTCATTTTACAGATGAGGAAACTAAAGCAAACAAGGTTAAGTGACTTGCCCAGAGCCACACAGCTAGTAAGTGTCTGAAACCAGATTGGAACTCAGGAAGGTGTCTTCCTGACCGCAAGCTTACCCCTCTATCCACTGTGCAATCTCGTTTCCTGGTAGTAAAGCAGGAATTCAAACCTGGATCTTCCCATTCCAAGTCCAAATCCCTTTGTTACTGGAGAAATCTGAGCTCTAAGAGCATAAGAAAGGGCAGGACAATAAAGTGTCTTAGCACCTTTTGACTCTACCCATGCCAACATCCACACATAGCATGCACACGTCACCCCACCAAGCTACCTGACTGCCTCTGTACAGTGGGGTAGGAATTTCTTGGTTCAGACCATAATTGCCTTATTATCCTCTGGTGCTGTGGAGAAGATCAATCAGAAATGTTGAGACTTGCACTTGTTTGTTTTGCAGGCCTATGTAAATAGAATTCAAATTAAGCTCATTGGGCAGAAAGAATGAAAGGCTCTATTTCAGTTCCTAGGCTTCCACACTCAGAGATGAATGAACCTCAGACCTCTGAAAGTGAAGCCAAGCTTCCCAGTCGAAGTTCTGTTTCCCCAACTTGAAATTCTGCAAAGGTTATTATCTCTGCTCTTAAATGCTACCAAAGGTCTGGCTAGGAATGAAAACAAAACCTGGAGAAAGGTTTCTTAGTGACAAACTAATTAAGCAGTGGAAAAGCCACTCAGACTTTGAAGAACACTATAGTGCATTATAAAACACAAAAATTAAAATTAAAAAAAAGCTCTTTTGTAAAATACCAAGATAACATAAGTGTGCCTTTGAGTGTGACTGTACATGTATGCATGTAAGGAAGTGGGAGGGGGAATCATCTGAAAAGTTTTTCACAAGTTCAAATGAAAAAAAAAATTCAGTGGCTCACCTATCATGTACCTATCATGTACAGAGTGCTGTCCTGCGCAGGGGTACAATTCAATTCAATGTAAATCAACTGAAATATTGACAGACAAGAATTGTGTAAGTCATGGTATAAATCCTATGTAAAGCAAATGAAAAAAAAACTTTAAAGCAAAGGATGAAGAGCTAATAAATTAGGAAAGACCAAGAGAAGCCACGTGTTAGAGATTATCTTTGAACTATGCTTTGATCGAAGTTAAGGGAGGTAGGAATCCAAGGTAGAAATGACAAAGGTTCCATTTCATCATTAAAGAGTGCCCATGTAAAGGTATGAATTTCAGAGCTGCAATGTCATCTAAATCAATTGGAAAGCAATCCAGCATAATGAGAAAGGAGAATATGTGAAGGGCAGTTACGTCAAATGTAATAAGATTTGATAAATTGTGGGATCCTCATTGGGAGAGCTCTAAATGTCAAGCACAGGATGTTGTGTATTATTCTAAAAGCAATGGGGAGCTACTCAATTTTAAAGGGTTAAATAAAATTGATGATTAAAATTAAAACAAACAAACAAGCAATAAGAATACCCTTCCTCACAGAGTGTATAGTCTAGAAGTGGGATGTGATGTAAGTGATCATAATTGAGTCAGAGACCTTATTATGCCAGTCTATTATGGACATCCAAGTTTCACTTGCAGCACAAGGCTTGACTTTCTTTCAGAGAAGAAGTAATTTTGAACCATAAAGGCAGACTGGGATGAAATAAAAGACAATAGATTTAAAAGGTTGCTGTTGCTGCTGCTGCTGCTGCTCTGTTTGTCGTTCATTCTCTAATAGCAACATGACCTCAGGGAATGATGACATGATTTGCAGTTGATTTGGATTTGAATGAGGTAGGGCTGTGCAAGGTCACCAGCCTCACTTTCTTCTGATATTGCAAGCAGGAGACTAGAGAAAGTGGAGAATTTTATCCTATACCAGCTACTACTCAAGAATTTGTGAAGTCACAAAGATGAATATTGAGTACAACAATGCAGATTTCAATGTATTTGTGATTTCATATATGGTTTTAAATATTGCTCTCAAATAAAATCATCAGTGGGAGAGGATTTCTTATTTATCTTCCCTCCAACAATGACAATCAAAAGTTACCCATGTTGGTAAACTCTAGTCCATGTAATAATTATTTTCAGCACAAGAGGCCTCCTCAACCTTCTTGGAGCTTTCTCTACTACATTTTCTATCACATAGATAGCAGTTGGGGATTTAGGCTATCTAATGTTTGGCTCTCAATCTTGTCCCATGACTCACTTTCTCAATGATTCATGTTTTTTATCATATTTGACAGATCTAGTGTGGAAAGGTACCTCAGAGGTCTTCTAATACAAATCCCTAATATTATAGATAAAGAAACTGGGGCTAGAAAGGTTGAGATATAGCTGAGTTCACCTATTTATGACCAGTGTAATCAGGATTTGAACTCAGCTTCCCTTATTCTAAATTCAATCCCTATTCCACTATACTAGAACAGCCACATCCTTCACTTTCATTATTACTCCTAGTTCTTATGTATTTTCTATTGCATCCTATCCCCTGTACCAGGCACTTCTCTAGGGATGTCTAAGCAATACAATTTTGACTCTTTGGAGACTGTAGTGTTTCATCACTTGCAGGCATGCAGCAGTATAACATACATATTAGAATTAAAAATAAACATCTTTCTTTCTAACAGAATTTGGGGCTTAGTAAAGGGTTTTTCAATTTCTCTAAGGCAGTCTTGTTTACTATGCCACCTCTCCTTAATTAGTGCTGGGTGAAAGTCTATTTATATTTTCATTGTCTACAAACACACACATACACACACAATGAGTTTTATAGGCTTTACCTGAATTCCACACCATATTTAGTTAATGTGTATTATTTACTCACTTATTTTTTCCTATATCAATGGCCAAATTAACTTTTGAGTGTTTATGCCTCTCCAGTAAGCCATAAAGTATTCCAGAGCTTGATTTAGATAAATATTAACACCCCCTGCTCTCCTCCCCACAAAAAACACCTTGAGGACCATCTTTAGGGAAGTTGTCTGAACTTGAACTCTCTCACAGTTTCATCACTTACTGTGGGCAAACATTTTACCTTATTATTCCTTCCCAGATACTTTTGAGGAATGGGTGTTACAAAAATTACATCATTTAAATTATAGTTTAAAGAATGTTTAATTTCCCTGACTATAGAAAGAAAATGTATCATTGAAACACAACTTGCAGGTGGTGTCTTCTACTATATCAAAACCTGTTTACATGTTCTACAGAGTAAACCAATCACATGGGGAATGTTTTCTTTTTCTTGTTTGGTGGTCTAGAATCAGTATACTATGCAATATCAATAGATACAGAGATTCGTCGTCGATGTTTCTTCTCTCCTTTTTTTGTATCAGTAGTCTGATATTTCCTACACATCCTTGTGTCCTACCTTCACTCAGAGGACTTCACTGCTAATAGACAATTCTTCTATACTTTCCTTTTCAACTCACTATTCCACTCTCTACATCCTATCACAAACTTTTTTATCCCTCCATAAACGTCCCGTGGCTTTTCATGTCCCTCCCTTTCAGCTGAGAATATTACCCTATATTTTACACACACAAAAAATCAAGGTCACTCACTGTGAGTTCCCCCATCATCATCTCATATCACTCAGATGCCTTCTGCTACTGTTTCACACTTTATCCCTGTCTCACATAATGACCTTACTCTTTACCAAGGCTAGCTCCTCTCCTGCACAAGTGTTTCCAATCAATCTCATCTTTTCAAATATATTTTCCCCTCTTTTATTCCCGTTATTACTTATTTTCAATCTCTCTCTTGTCCCTACCTAAAAAACCATACCCATGTCTTACTCATTAAAAAAAACACACATGTCACTCAATCATCTCCACTATCATTGTATACTTCTTTTGCTCCTTGTGACTAAACACTTCAAGCAACCTGTCTACAATAGGTGCCTCTGTTTTATCTCCTTTTACTTCTTTCTTAACCCTTTACAATCTAGTTCCCAACTTCACCATTCCAACAAACTGTTCCTTCCAAAGTCACGAACGATATTTCAAATGCCAAACACAATGGTCTTTTCTCTCCAGATTGTTGGGGACAGCACTGTCTCCTAGTTTTAATCCTGTTTATCAGACTGCTCCTTTTCAGTCTCTTTGTAGAATCATCATCCATATAATGCAACCTAACCATATTCCATAGAACCAAAGAACTCTCAATTTTGCCCTCTTTCTCTTCTTTCCACTACTTGGTAATCAGCTGTCATGGATTTAATGATCACCTTTCTATTGATGGTGCTCAGATTTACCTGTCCTTCTCTAACTTCTCTGCTCTTCACCAGTTGGTTCTTGTCCTTTGACCTCCAAGAGGAAAAAATGACGTCACTATGCTAGAGGCAAGTTTCAACATGTCCTACTGTGACTGATCAGACCAACACTTGGAATTCTCTGGTACAGGTGGAACAAAAATAGTCCATGCGAACATTTGGGTGGTTTCTTCAAATTTGCTCATCCTGTATTTCCTTGGAACTGTCTCAATTTTGATTGGCTCATAGAGCACAGTGCAATCTCTGATATCAGCTTGCCATGCTGAATGATCCTGTTCCAGTGTCTCCCATGTCACATAAACAATTCAAAAGTTCTTCAGAGAGATCTTGAGAGTGTCCTTGTATCACTTCTTCTGACCACCATATGAACATTTGCCCTGTGTGAGGTCTCTATAAAATAATATTTTTGGGAAGTGTATGTCTTGCATTTGATCGATTTGGTCAGCTGTGCTCTTTGAAACAGAATTTAAAGGCTTGGCAGCTTAGTTCGAGTAAGGACCTCAGTGTCTGGTACCTTATCCTGCCAGGTGATCTTCAGAATCTTCCTAAGACAATTGAAATGAAAGCGATTCAGTTTCCTGCCATGGCACTGATAGCCTATCTAGGTTTCACAGGCATACAACAGTGAGGTCAGCACAACGGGTCTGTAAAGCTTCAGTTTTGTAATGAGTCTAATACTTCTTCTCTCCCATACTTTACTTCAGAGAATCCCAAACAATGACCGAGCTCTGGCAATCCATGCATCAACCTCATTATCAATGTGTACATCCCTGGAAAGCACACTACCAAGTTAAGTGAACTTATCCACAGCCTTCAAAACTTCTCCATTTGTTATTATTGATGGTTCCACATAGGGATGGCGTGGTGGCTACTGATGGTACACTTGTGATTTCTTGGTGTCAATTGTTGGGCCAAAATGAGCATAAGCAGCAGAGAATAGGTCCATCCTTTTTTAATTTTTATTTTGCATCTCAGCTTCAGAGGCTGTGTTGAGTGCTCAATAATCTCTAAAAAGAAAAGCATACACCAAATCTCCCTCCACTTTGGTCCTGGCTTGTAGCCTTTTCAAATTTAAGAATTTACCATCAGATCAGTTGCAGACGTTGATGGCATATTTGTCCTCATTGAAAGCTTCTGATCTGTCTAGTACTTCATTTTAACTTACTTTCAGACTTTTCAAATGTGATATATAATAGGTCTCTTAAACCTTATATGTCCGAAGCTGAGTTCATTTTTTTCCCCTAAAACACTCATCCCTTATAAATGTCCTTATGAATGTTGGGGAGACCATGATCCTCCCCATCCCCCAGGCTCACAACCTAGCTATCATCCTTGACTCCTCACTATTCCTCTCCCTCTAGATACTTCCCCCATATCCAATCTGTAGCTAAGGCTTGTCAATTTTATACTTATGACAAATCAAATACTTTCCCTTCTCTCCCCTGAAATTACTACTACATGTAAACCTAAAATTCTGTGATAATACCTGTCAAATTGCCTCATGCCTGAACTATTATAATAACCTGTTAGTGTTTCTTCCTGCCTCATGTCTCTCTCAACTCTGATTCATCTCTCATTCAGTGGCCAAATCATTTTACCTAAAGCACAGGTCTAAATCTTTCACCTTGCTACTCAACAAAATCTAGTGTTTCCCCCTAATCTTCAGGATCAAATACAAATTCATCTATTTGATATCTAAAATCATTTACAGCCTAGTCCTCTCCCCCCTCTTACCAATCTTCTCACACCTTATTTCCCAGCATGTCCTCTTCCACCTGGTGACATTGGCCTCCTGCCTGTCCTCAAACAAGACACTCCATCACAACTCCAGGAATTTTCTCAAGTTGCCCCCTGCCCCCATCATCTCCCACCTCATCTCCACCTAGTGGCCTCCCTAGCTTATCACCACTTCCATCTCAAGTCTTTCCCTATTCTTCTTAATCCCAGATCCTTGCATCTCTTCATTATTTCCTATTTATTCTGCATATACCATAATTGCACATATTTATTTGATGTTAACTTCCCTTGTAGATAGTGAGCTTCTAGGTAGCACTGACTGTCGTTTGTTTCTTTTTCAATCCCCAGTAATCTCCACAGTTTCCAGCACAGAGCAGGGACTTCATGGATGCTTATGGATTTACCAAGCTGCCTTCTCAGTCAATCCCTTGATGCTACGGAAAATGGAACCCATAGCCTTCTGATCTATATTCACATAGTCTATAGCAGCTGCTAAATCCTTGGTTACCTTAGTTGCATTTTATTTCCTCTTTATGCAGACATAGACTCCAGTATTTGAAACCAGGAATAAAATAAATGACAGTCTCACTATTTTCTGTCCTGGTGAAATCCCATCTGAGAGATTGCTCTGGTCTAGGCACTATGGTTTAAGAAGGATATTGATAAATTACAGAAGGTTCAGAGGAAGGGAGCCAGAATGGTGTAAAGTCTAGCATTCATGGCATGAAATTAAAGCCCACATGTGCAGAGGTCTTTCAATTGGCAAAAAATAAATAAGTAGGGGGCAGAGCCAAGATGGCAGAGTAGAAATGGCTCCCGCTTCCACCTTCCCCAATCCATGTAAAAAGGGGACTCTAAACAAACTTTGGTGCTGTAGAACCCACAAAATGACACAGAGAAGCTAACCTCCCACTAAGGACAGCCCGGCAGGCCCGCAGGAATCTGCCAACTCAGCACTCTGTGAGCCAAGCCCAGCCCCTCCCAGAGGCTTTATTCCCAGGGAAGGCCTGACCAGCCTCCAGGCAGAGGGACTCCAGATGAGCAGCAGCTGTGGCCATTTCCAGATTTATCAACACATCAATGCAAAGGACAAAGTGAGAGGTCAGGGCAGTCTGGAATTTGGGACCCAGTAAGTGTGAGTGCGTGGCTTTTGTTCCCAGGGTGTAGCAGCAAGCACCCCAAGCGTCCTCAGGGTTTGCAGCTACCACAGGTTCTTGGATCTGCTTTGTTAAAGGAAAGCCACTCAAAATGGGTTAACAAGCTTACTTTAATCAGTCAGACATATATCGTTTACCTTGTTCAGGAGAAAAGGTCAGCACCCCGAACCTCAAAGCATACAGGCAGAATTATCAAGACAAAAACATCAAGTAGACAGATTTCCAAACTGTCCAACCATTACATCCATACCCAGTCAACATCTGGGTTTCCACATTCTGGGTTTTTGAAAGCCGGGGGACTCTCAACAACGGCTTCCCAGAATTCAGATCAAATCACAGAATACTTCTCAAAGTGAGTCCCAAAACAAAGCTACACATCAGGGCTTATATAGCCTTCTCCTGGCTCAGAGAATGTAACAACCTTATTGACCCACTGGCCAATCAAAAAGTATCTACTGAAAAACAAGCCTCCCTCCCCAGGCTTCTGGTGCACTTTAGCCTAGGGGCAGGGAAGATCTTTAAAATTTACATTCGCATTACACAGGGTGAGAAGCCGCTGAGACACAAGAACAGCCAGCCAGCGCTACGTGTCAGCTTTGGCTCCTGGCCTGCAGAGTGCAGGGGGACCAAGCACCAGTCTGAGGGGTAATCACTCTTGCTTTAACCTGCTTGTATCTGGATTGTGATCTAGGGTCAAGGTCCTGGGGTGTGTGTCCACCTTGCCAGAACATGTGGAGACATCAGAGAGGGCACCCATCTAATACCTCCAGCAGCTGAGAAAACCCCAGCATTTGAGACGAAAGCTCCCCTGTCTGGTGGCAGAGTCCTACTTTAACAAAAATCCAGGAGTAAAGTGACTGAGAGGTGACATAACCAGACAAAGGAAAGAAAGCAGACAGAAGATTCCAACATTTGACTCCTATTTTGGGGACAAGAAGGAGCAAGGCATGGAAGAGGACGAAGACAGTGAAGTCAGAACTCCTGCACCAAAAGCTTCAAAGGAAAATATAAGCTGGTTACAGGACATAGAGGACCTTAAGAAGCAGATAAGAGAAGTGGAGGAAAAATTGGGAAGAGAAATGACAACAATGAAAGAAAATTATGAAATGAGAATCAACAGCATGACTGAGGAAAATACTCCTTAAAAATAGACTAATTCAAATGGCAAAAGAGGCTCAAAAAGGCAATGAGAAGAATGCCTTAAAAAGCCAAATTTGCCAGATGGAAAAAGAATCTCAAAAACTCACTGAAGAGAATCCTTGCTTCAGAATTAGACTGAAGCAAATGGAAACTAATGACTTTATGAGAAATCAAGATGCTGTCAAACAGATCCAAAAAAATGAAAGAATAGAAGGCAATGTGAAATAACTCATGGGACAAACCACTGATCTGGAAAATAGATGCAGGAGAGATAATTTAAAAATTATTGGACTACCTGAAAGCCATGATAAAAATAAGAACCTGGAAATCATACTCCAGGAAGGCCTTAAAGAAAAATGCCCTGATGTTTTAGAACCAGAGGGCAAAATAGAGGTTGAAAGAACTGACACACCACCTCCTGAAAATGATCCCATAAAGAAAACTCCTAGAAATATTAAAGCCAGGTTCCAGAATTCCCAGATTAAGGAGAGAATATTGCAAGAAGCCAGGAATAAATAATTTGAATATTGTGGAAACACAATCAGCATAATCCAGGATCTGGCAGCTTCTACACTGAGGGATCGAAGGGCTTGGTATATGATATTCTGGAGGTCAAAGGATCTGGGATTAAAACTAAGAGTCACCTACTCAGCAAAAATGAGTATCATGTTTCAGGGGAAAATAAAGTCATTCAATGGAATAGAGGACTTTTGAGCATTCCAGCTGAAAAAACTAGAGTTGAACAAAAAATTTAAAATTTAGATACAAGAAGCAAGAGAAGCATGAGAATGTAAACAGGGAAAAGAAATAATAAGGAACTTATCAAAGTTGAACTGTTAACATTCCTACATGGAA
>NW_027186374.1:2076155-2109976 GCF_028583685.1 Petaurus breviceps papuanus | reverse complement strand
AAAAAAAAAAAAAAGAAGAACCACGTTCCTGTGAAGAAAGCTCATGTTTGCATTCAGTAAGCCAGGCTCATTAAGAAGTGGACCCATTATCCAGAAAGCCCCGTCATTAATATATAAATTTTTAAAACATTTTTTTTCCTTCTACGTATGAAGTAACTAAATGATATTATGAATAGAGTGTTAGATTTGGAAGCAAGAAGTCTCAAGGTCAAAACCTGACAAAGACTTGACTTGCCGAATGAACCTAGGTTAGTCCCTTAATTACCTTTAGCCACTCTTTCTTCATCTGTAAAATGGACACAATAACAACATGTACCTCTTAGGGTGTTATGATCATCAAATGAGACATGTAGAAGTGTGCTATAAATGGTAACTCTAGTTATTATCTTAGATACAACATGGAACCTGATTCACTCTATGAGAATTTTTTCAACATTCGATACCAACTATATCACTTGGAAACTTCACAAACTTCATCTTGGAAGTTTAATTAAAAATAGCAGAGGGGCAAAGTGGTATTATTGACTGACATCTTCCTTATCAACCAACACCAAATACCTTGTCCAAGCACCAAACTGTCTTCCCAGCTCTACCTTACAGGATTCCAGACCAGCCTTCTTTCTACCTTCTTGGGCCTCACTTTTTCAACACATAAAACAAGAGTCCTGGAGTAGATGACCTCCAAGGGGCAATTTCAGTGCTGACATTATGCCGTATATACTCTAAGGTACCTCCTGCCTCTGTTATTCTTTAAATATTCTTTAAAAATTTGCTTTCTTTTTATGACCTGCACATTTTTCCAGAAATTCAACTGAAATTATTTTTCATTACATAGCCAAAATGCAGAGAAACAAACACAAACACCATCTACTGTCTAAAGTCATGAAAAACTCAATCTAACTTCCTATTAGTAGGAGTTTCATTGAATTCTTTATTCCAATTGCTTTTCTTCAATGTACTTCAACTTATTTTTATTTTATCGAAAGGAGCTTTGAAATTTCAGTTATCAGCTGACAACAGATTCAGACACAACTCTAATTTTTTCTTCCAAAAAATCATTGAAAGTTCTTTTTTTTTTTTACCCACACATCTAGATAGGGAGAAAACATTCTTTACAAAAGCATCCAGGAATTACTAAAGAGTCGTTGTTATTCTCTGCACTAACACTTTAAGCTTGAAAGCCATAGTAACAAAGAGATATTTTAGCCAGATAGCTTTGAATTTGAGAAGGTGTATGTAGATGAAATAATGTAGTGATGTGCTAGAAGAGTAACTTTCTGGGTAACAAGGATGCTACCATGCCTCAGATTGCCTTGACAGCAGCATATGCAATAGACATGTAGACAACAGTTTGGGTTTCATAATTGGGACCAATTGTTTCAAGCAGCTCAGACACTTACTAGATGTGTGATCCAGTGAAAGTCACTTAACAATGTTTTTCCTTAGTTTCCTCATCTGTTAAAAGATCTGGAGAAAGAATGGGCAAATCATTCCATTATATTTGCCATGATAACCTCACATGAGGGTCAAGTGTTGGACGTGGCTGATACGACTGAACGATAAGAACAACAAATTCTATTGGCTTCCTGACTGTAGACTCCTATCCCGCCTAACTAGCATCCCCAATACTCTCTTTCTGCTGTTGATCCTTTTTCTACTCAGAAAGGATGCTGAAGCTTAATCTGTCAGCTTTAGAATTTTCCAGGAGCATTCCCTGGCTGCAAACGGAAGCTTATCTGTCTTCCACTCCCAGAATCATAAGTTTATTTTCCATCTAACTCCAAAAGTGCAAGCAGAAGCGGAAGAATATTATACTCATTCAGGAATAAAGCTAATACTTTTGAGTGACTTGAATATTTCTCAGTAACCTCCTACTTGAGTGCTAGGTTGTTGTTTTAATTTTATTTTGTTTTTGCCTGGGTCTCTTAGCAAGATAAATACATGAAAAACCTATTGGTAAAGTTAACTTCAGATTCTCAGTTTGGTAGATTTAATTGATTACAATGGTCCAAGATAGATAAACTGAATTAAAAACCCACACAGTCAGAAATGGAATGCATAGCAATTAGAACCCTACACAATCAAATTGGATGAAGTCAGGAGGCACTAGGTGACCTCTGAGTTGAAGTCTTCAAGTATAGATGGGTGATTACTTGCCAGGGATATGGAATGGGAGATTTCTTGTTGGTATAAGTTAAATTAGCTGAACTCAGAAGTCATTCCAGGTCTCGGATTTGATAATTCATTAGAAATCCCAATATATATGTAAAGAACACAGTAGCACTATGGGTTGGGTTAAATGTGATTATTGATTAGATTTAAAGTTTGTGTTGGACTGCATTAAATGATTAGCATCTAGAACAAGGGCTGCCATTAAGAGAAATTCTTTCCAAATCCTTGTGGATGGATTGATTGGGTTACTTATTTTATGCAGTGAGATGGCTCAGCTCTCCAGGCCAGTAGTCCAGACTTAGATTTCCAAGTCTCAGGTTCTTGTTACATAAAGTAACATTATTTGGGTTTTCTGCTTCTCCAGTGCTGCTGTGACACTTAAGGGAGAGGGTGTCTATGAGGGGATTCAGAATCATAAGCACTCATCCCAATAGGTCTATCATCTTTCCCATGTGGACATCCCCTCCTATAGTGAAGACACATCTTCCAGACCTTGTGACTCTCATTTATGTACTGACAAATGGTCACTAGTTGTGTCCATTCAGCATAATGTTTTTTTTCCCCTTTCCCTTGATATCAAGAGGATATCAGCTCACATTTCTATAGCACTTTAGGGTTGCAAAACTACTCAATATACATTATCTCATCTGCATTTCACAATAGGTTTGCGAGGTAGGTACTCTATGCATTAGAATACCTAGTTTTAGATGAGGAATTACTTCAGAGAAGTTAAGTGATTTGTCCATGATCTCAAAACTGATAAGTGTTGAGGGTAAGATTCAAACTTGTCTTCCTGACATGAACTCTGACTCTTGTATATGCTCCCCTCTGAAGTTTAGCCCTCCTGAGCGAAGTGTTATATTGCAAGTGGGTAGACTGGGGTATCAAAACAGGTGGCCGAACCTTCCGAGTTCTCCCATGCTAGGTAGGTTTATTCCTCAATGTGATGAATTATGAATGTTTCTGCAGTTTCCTTCTGGAGCACATCACCGAGTTTTGGCACAAAGATGGGGCCATAAATCAGTTAGAACAGCAAATGATTGTGGGATTTTTTTTCTTTCTAATCAAAGCTACCTAAATATCCAGACTCATTTTTCTTGCCCCACCATCTCCAAGAAACATTACTCTCGCTTTAATGTTTGCTTAGCCTGTGGAAGGAAGATTTATTCTGCTTTACCCTAAAAGTTGATGCAGATATTATTCTTCCCAAATGTTATTTCCATGATGATATGATATTCTGTATAATGGCAATAAGACAGACAGTCTATCTGTGAAATGTCTGAAACAGAAGCAAGATGGTTCCATTTAGCTGGAGTTGGGCTGGAGAAATTGAGAGCTGAATTCAGCAGCCGTTCTTTTCAGGTGCAAGAATAGGATGGAGCAGTCAGGGCAATGTGGTTGTCGCTATTCAAGCAAATGATCCAGAGGGCTTAGTGGACACCAAGCTTAGCACAGATCAACAGCATGAGATGACATGTCAAAACCTCCGTCTGTATCAATAGCCAGTTTTTACTGACTGAGCAAGTAAGCAAAAGCAACTGCACCTCTGACTATTTCTCCATTTCCAAAAGGTAAAGGAAAACGATTGCACCACTATTATTGAGAATCATCAGTTTAGAAATAGAAGAGAACCTGGAGGCTGGCAAGTCCCATTTTCCAGATGAAGAAACTGAGGCCTACATAGGTAAAGTGTCTTACCCAAGGTCTCACAGGCAGGAAGGAGCAAAATCAGATTTTGAACCAGGTCCTCTGTCTCTCTTAGGGCAGTTAGGTGGCTCACAGATGCAGTGTGGGGCCTGGAGTCTGGAAGACTCATCTTCCTGAGTTTGAATCTGGCCTTGCTTACTTACTAATTTACATTTACTTGCTGTGTGACCCTGGGCAAGTCTATAACTTGTTTCCTTATTTATAAAACAAGGAGGTTGGTTCCAGTGACCTTCGGGCTTCCTTATGTATTAAATTAAATTGCAGCTGAGGTCCCTCTTAGCTCTCACCTTTTGTAAATCTTTGATTTAGGAAGCAATTCTATAATTTATAGAATGGGTTGGCTAGGCACACTTTGAGATTATGTGGTTTGCCACTGGGCAACTGGCCAATACATATCAGAGGCAAGTCATGACTCCAAGGTAATGCTTGATTCACTAGGGTAAAGTGCTTCTGCAAACACTTATGAACATATTGTTTTTCAAAAAGCTGCCTTTCGACGCTTCAGCCCTTGTTGGATAAAGCTATATTCAGAGAAATATTGCAAACTATTCTTGAATTGCATGGATGTTAATTTTCTTTTCCTATAGAAGGTATGCCCAGGATAATAATAGCTACAATAACTTGGCATTTATATAAGTTTAAAGTTTCTAAAACTTTATAAATATATCTCAGTTGATCACAGATGAAGAGACTGCAGCAGATGTTAACCTCAGAGTCACATAGTTAGTAAATGCCTGAGGTTCAATTTGAACTCAGACATTCTTTGGCACATGTGTACATTGCTGTGACTGTGGGTCCCTGGGCTCCTTCTTCCTTGGGAAGTCTTCACTGAAAACCTAATCTCTCACTGGTTAATGAAAGAGTCTTTTGCCTGATAACGAGAGTCCTGGCATCATAAAACAGGTGAGGCACATGCAGGAAGGGAGAAGAGGCTGAGGAGCACCTGGATTCTCTCCAAAGAAGTAAGATTTTCCCATCCATGATTGCAATTACACTTGCCTCAAATTTCATGCATATCCTTAAGGATCCACTAAAAGTCCTTTATGATTATGTCATGGGAAGAATCCACATTCTTTATTAAAACAGCATAAAAAGGAACGAATGGAAAGCTTCCTGCAAAGATTTCCTGTGGTATCGGAATGATGCAGGTCCCTGGATATTTTCCTTGTAAAACTGACATCCCAGTGGCCTCTTCAGTGTTCCAAAGTATCTGAAAATAAACTTCTTGGATGTGTTTATGGGCCAAGGACTCTCATCAGTTACAGAGAAGTTCATGCTTTCTCAAGGATCGGGGTGGATGAGGTGGGTCCATGACTCAATCAACAGCCAAAGAGATTCATTACTCAAAAATGTTAAGAAAACCTGATCAAGTCCAACCCCCAATTTTACAAAGGAAAGAAACTGAGGCTAAGCAATGTGTTTGCATCTTAAGGCAGCCTCCATTATGTCTGACCTCGTTTATTGCAATGACACCCCCAGTCGATCTTTCTGTTTCAAGCCTCGCTGTATCCTCAATGGATGATGTTTCACACGCTGCTGCCAACAGATCTGACCATGTGACCATGTGATTCCAGTGCCTTCTGATAGTCTCTAGCATATAACATCACTTTTGCTGTTTAGCTTTGAAAACTGTCAGTAAATTTTGATTTCTTCTTTATTAATCTTCATTTGTTGCGAATCAGGAAAATTTTTTTTTAGTTAGGAGTTATTGAGCTGACTGAAGCATGTCACATGAGATGACAAACTATACTAGAGTGAAGAATTTTCAAAAGTAGTTTTTTTTTCAGTCGAAGGATAGCAAATGGCTCTGACCCTGTGGTTATCTTTGCAGCAAGTATGTCTTTCTTCCCAATCATTCCCTTGCAAATCTCTAAAAGAAGTTTTATCTGTAACTTGACTTAGCTTACGTATAAAGTTCATTTAACCAAGTCTGTTTCCTAAGAGAATATAAGAGGTTATGACTCTGATTAAGCTTTTTTTTAACATTTATGTTCTAAGGGTATGAATACAATTGCTCTATGATCAGAAATTATTTCTCTTTCTGATATATTTGGGATAAATATCAACTTTACTGGAACCCTAACTGGAGTTCAGACTTATGTTTCTGAACTCTGAACCTATACTTAAGCATAATAATATTTAGGTTTCAATCTCTGCAATCTCTATATTTTTATTCAGCTATGGCTACCTGTCACAGAATTCAGTGAGAATATTTTTTTTCCCATGACACCTGCTTCCAATTTAGCTTTTCATCTAACTCTGATTTTCCCACCATGCCTCAGATATCTGCTCTCCCTAGATTTCCCCTTAGTGCCTGGGCCCTTCTTATCCTGGAGCTCGCTTTTTCTCTGTCCCCCTTCTCTCATTGGTTAGTTTCTTCTAGGTCTTCCACTTTAGGGAAGGGCCAGGCCTGCCAAGATTTATTCCCATCCCAGCTAAGTTTCTTACTCTCTGGAGGTCACCTCCATGCTTTAGCTACCTTCTAAACCTAGAAATATCCTCAGCATCTGAGAGGCTTCATACCCTAGAATATTCCTCTGTCTTACAGTCCCCCTTCTCCCATTGGTGATGTTTTCCAAGGCCAGCATTTTGTGGAGGGGACTAGGCTGAGGGCCCTTCATTGCTTTCCCTAGGCTGCTACCAAAACTCCAGACATTGTCAACATTCCCTGAAAAAGTACTTGGCCCCGCCAATATCTGCTTAATTTGGATTCCTTGAACCATTAAGAAAGAATTCTCCTGACAGGAGTAACTAGATAACTTATCACCTTTTTGTATCCCCAATGATTAGTACCATGACTGGCATATAGCAAGTGCTTAATAAATCCTTGTATTTTGTTGTCTTGCTTATGCCTTTGCACTATGTGACCATCCCCTTTGACTGGAATGTGCTCACTGCTTAGCTCCTACTCAGAAAGTTTCTGTCTTCCTCTTAGATAACACTCTGGCACTATGTTCACCAAGAAACCTTTCGTGATCCACCACCTGCTAGTTCCCTTCCTCCTAAGCTGCATTCTTTGAAATGCCTTTTATATAGTCATAGTAATTAGTCCTATATTTAAACTCTACATATTTAATATGTACTAGGTGTGCCTCCTCCCCCCACACCCCCATTAAACTACAAGCTCATTGTGAGTAGGGATTGTTTCATCCTTTACACTTGCATGGCTGTGACTTTGCATAGTGCAGTCAGATGGATGTTGTTCAAGTGTCACAGTCATATATGAGTCTTTGTTGACCCCATTTGTCTTTTTCTTGGCAAAGATCCTGGAATGATTTGTCATTTCCTTCTCCAGCTCATTTTCCAGATAAAGAAAATAAGACAAAAATTGTTAAAAGACTTGCCCAGGGTCACTAACCTGGTAAGTGACTGAGGTTAGATTTGAACTTAGGTTTCCTGATTTCAGACTCAGTGCTCTTTCTGCTGCACCATCTAGCTACCAGCCTGAAATATTTGTTGCTCAGTTGTATTCTCTCATGTCTCATTCTTTGTGCCCCTATTTGGGATTTTATTGGCAAAGGCTCTGGAGTGGTTTGCATTTTCCTTCTCCAGTTTATTTTAGGGGATGAGGAAACTGAAGCAGAGTTAAATGAACTGTCAAAGGTCACACAGCAGTAAATATCTGAGACTGGATTTAAACTCAGGGAGATGAGGTTTCTAATTCCAGTCCTGGGACTCTCAATTGTACCACCTACTGAACAGAGACACACAGTAAGCAATTAATAAATATTTGTTGATTGACTGGTTAATTATATAAGTAGAAAGTCATGGTTAAAAGTCAATCTAAGCCCTATGGTTCTTAGATCAGACTTGGATCATAGATTTAGAGTGAGAAGATATCTTAAAGGTTATATATAAGTCCAAACTGATCATCTGATTGGTGAGACACAGAGAGGGTCTTCTAATATGTACAAGGTCATATAGGTAGTAAGAGAAAGGGGAAAGAGCTCTACATTCAGTGAATGAATGAATGGTGGAAGAAGAGATCATTTACTAATTTGTTACTCTATTGAAGTCACTTTCTGTGCTACATTTCATGGACAGAAATAGGGGAAGCCTACCTCCCTAGGGCAGAAGTGACCAAGGCAGGGAGTTTTACACTGGAGAATGACAGTGATGTTAAGTTGATATGTAGTGCAGTGAATTGGCTTTGCCATTTTCCAAAAAAAATAGCAGAAACATTGATTTCTGTGACAAGGGAAAGAGATAGAAAGCTGTGGGAGGATTATAGGGTACAGAATCCATACGCAAAAACAAATTAAAGAGAAAATAGCCTGGGTACATGCTGCATGGGTGTAAGCATTATGGGATTTAAAGATCTTCCATGCCCCGTTGGACCTGCTGATGTAGCAGGAAGGGGCGGAGCAAGAGGAAGCGGAAGCCAAGCTAGCGTTCCTGCGTTGGCTGGCGGTGGTGGTGACGGCGGCAGCAGCAGAGGCAGTGGCAGCGCGAAGCCCTTTTTGAGTTAGGACTGCTAAGGACTTTCTGCTAAGGACTCCTGCTGAGGACTGCCAGGGGCCGGAGCTGCTGGGAGCGCGCTTCCAGGACGCTGGGTGGTTGCTGTGAGTGGGGAGAGGAGGACCTTTGCCTGAGGTAGCCTGTTCTGTTTTAAAGGCTTGAAAATGTGGGTGCTTTCTACTTTATCTACCTGTGCCAATATCATAACTACTCTGATGGCTTTCACTTTCTGGTTTTGGGATTCAGTCTTTTGGTATCTTAATAAATTTTCTAGTTTATTTCCTCATATGGCAAACATGACGTATTTTGTAATGGATAATTATATCAGCATATTTGTAATCTCTATAGGCATTGTGAATATGGCATTGCTGATACAATGGGCTATAGAAGTCGACTGTGATATGCTATCTAAAACCAATCATTAGATCTAACAAGCTATATGGACTGATTTTTAGGCACTTATTTATCAATGGGACTTGGGACAAGAGCTCAAAAACAGAAAGAAAATGTCTTAATTAGCCCAGAGGCTAGGTGCATGAATTCTGGAGTTCCAATGTATGGCAGTTCATGTCTGGAGGTCTAGAGTTCAGGAATCCAGGACTAGGGGTGCAATATAGAAGCTACTGGTCCACCTGGTTATCTGTAGAAAAAAAGCATCAGTAAGATGTTGAGGTGGCTTGTTTGGACAGCCTATATAGTTACATGTGATGATGTGAGAAATAAGCTATCCTATGTACTATGAACAACTACTGATGAAGTACATAAAAATGGGGGTGGGGGAGCTAGGTGGTGCAGTGAGTAAAGCACTGGCCCCAGAATCAGGAGGAGCTAAGTTTGGTTCCGGCCTCAGACACTTAACACACACACACACACACACACACACACACACACACACACTAGCTATGTAACCTTGGGGATGTTACTTTATCCCAACTGCCCTCCAAAAGGCAAAAAAAAATAGGAGGAACTTTCAATATTTTGAAATGAATGAATATTTTGTCAGTGATTTTATAGAGATGAATAAAGATTAACCTGGCACTCTTTAGAATGTATATTGACTGGATGTCCCTTGCAATAACTCCTCACAGTTGGGGAACCTGAGATTTATGGCATCAAGAATGTGAGTGCCTAACAAAGGAAAGCACAGATGGATCCTGTGCTGTCAAGGGGCAGGCAGCTTCCGTGAAGTCATCATGAGTATTCCATAACTAACCATCTCAGCTTTCACCAGGGGCTGTTGCCCTTTGGTGACATGGACATACACAGTTGCAAGAACTCTTCCTATTCTGGCAGCTGCTCCTGAGAAATTTTAGCATTATTAACTTCCCATTTGGGTGGCTGATTGACAGCAGTGCCCTTCAGCTGATGGCTAAGGTTAAGCTTCAAAAAGGCCAGAGCCTTAAATCAAGGTTGTTTTCTTCTTTGATTGCTCCTAACCAACAATAATGCCTCCAGGTCAGTGCATGATATCCCAGAGACTAAGGAAGAAGACCTTGCTCACTTCCATGCAAATGGCTTTGATTTCTGAAATTAGGAGCTCCTTTACATGGTGACCAGTTATCAGAAGGAAGCATCAGGGTTTTCTTAGTCACATTTGTTCCCCACAAGGAGTGACAACTAACATTTCGAAAGAGTTTGGAAGTTCAGAAGACGATTTACCAATATGAAATGTTTCAAAGTTTATAAGACTCCTGTGAGGAAAGTATCAGGTATTTATGAAGAATTTCACTCGACTTTGTCTTGGAAGTTCTTTTTATCTCTTCCAAATGTGGTTCTTGTGATACCTCTGCAATAGGCCTTTCCTGTGTCTTCATGTTGCTGTTCTCTAAACTGAAATTACTTTGAATCTACTTTCTATTCCTAGCATCTGAGTGTAATGCACCTCCCCCTGCCCACCAGCTAACATAGTGGGTGACCCAGGTACAATATACTATAAGGATGCACTGAAATCATAGCTCAAAAACCCCCACCTATATATTTACTTTCTAATCAGAAAAAGGACATGATTCAAAGGTAAAACATGAGGAAAGAGCATGGTACAAAACATAGAAATGGATCATTTCTTCCATAAACTGGAAACACACCCTCCTACATGTACTTAGTCCATCAGTGGAAAGACTATCATTAAAAAAACAAGGGGAACCAATGACACCAAGACCTCTGGTCCAAGGCACACGTGGGGAAGGATAACCCAAGTGTCTGGTGTTGCAGGGCCACGGATGTCTTTAGAGGACACTATGATGCGGCTCCTAATAACCCTTGCTTCTGCTCACCTAAAAGGACACACAGACTCCACCAGTCTATCGATCTTCTGCAGGACCTATGGATGGACAGTGTCGTTTCTGCCGGACCTTTGGTCTTTCCTGAGCTTTGTGCACACTGCTGATTAGTATCCTCCACAAGTCTTGTGGATGCTGCTGCTAAATGTCAGAGGAAGGCCCACTGGAAATAGAGTCTGATTCCAGATTCTAAATTCAGTTGAGATTCTGCATCTTCCATACTTAATATTCATCCTTGCTTCATCTCCAAGCTACATTCCAGACTCTCTCTACCAAGCCCCATAAACTTCTTCATCTTGGAAGATGCCTCTGCCATAGAATTCACACAATGGAAGTACGATTTCTGGCTTCTCTTTCCTGATTGGACTGAGTGACTGGCTTCTTCCAAAACCTTCATTTAAGGAGGGAGCTCAAGCCAACCAAATCTCATTCCTATGTTGCTCATGCTTCCAATCATGTCCTGGGAATGGTCCCACTCCCTTCTCTACTTTCACCTTCCTTTTCTGTGTTATCTCCCTCCATTATCATGTGACTTCTTTTAGGGCATATAGTAAGCACTTAAAATGCTTTTTCATTGACTGAGTTGTTCATTGAAGATAAGGACTTTTGCTGTAGGGTTAGTTCCTCCTCAGTCAAGTCAGACTGGATGCATGTTACACTGGCAAGAATTTTGCTTTATCTTTTCTGAAAATGCACCCCTCCCCACCCTATTTCCATGGACATCCAGGCATTACACTGGGGGGGGGACTTATTAAAAACAACAACAAAAACACAATCTCAGTGAAGTTTCTTCCCATAATTATGCCTTTGGCTCTCATGAGTATTTCCTGTTTGGGTCATTAGCAACTACTAGAATCAAGTACTTTGGAATGCATTATTGTCACATGATCTACTACCAGCATATTTAATTCTATTTTTTCTTATTGTTACTATTATTTAAAATTAACATACTATTTACTAAGGGCAGAGGATTGGTTATAGGTGTCAACCTGATACATTTAGGAGTCTTTGAGGTTTCCAGCTGATCAGACAAGAATTAAATTGTACCCAATCAACATCAGAATACAAACTGCCTTCTCCCCTAAATGTCCAAAGGTTTACAAGGTTTGAAAACATTTTTCTTATCCCCTCTTACTAATTTACTTCATCCCAATGTTCTTTAACTCTTTCTTTCATAAGAAAGGGAGGAGGGGAAAAAGTTCATAAACAAAATTAAATCCAGGAAGTAGGACCACTTTATTTTTCCTCCTATCTTTCCACATTCATAACTTTGGTATGTATGTACTATCCTGCTCCAACCTCTTTGTTGACCTCTAATCTCATGTCTCTAAATGCCTTTAGGGCATCTCCAAATGGATGTTCAGTAGACATCTTAAACTCATGTCCAAAACTGACATTGTCATCTTTTCCCTCCCACCCTCCTTCTTTCTACCTTTCCCCATCATTGTAGAGGACAGCACCATTCTTTCAGTCACTCAATCTAAGCCTCCTGCCTTCTGAATTTTTCTTACCCACCATATCTAAATTGTTGCCAAGGATCGTCAAGGTCACCTTTGCGACATTTCTTGAATGTGTCCACTCCTTTCATCTGACACTAACACCACTCTAGGTCAGCCCCTCATCACCGCATGCCGGGATCTGCCTCCCTCAAGTCTCATTCCACTCCATACCATTCTTCTTTAAGCCACTGAAGTGATATTCATAAAGCACAGGTCAGATCACATCACACTCTGCTCCCTCTCCCCTTTCCAGTCAATGAACTTCATTGGCTCCCTAGTGCCAACAACAACAACAACAAATGCAAACCGTTCCCTTTGTTATTTGAAGCACTTTGTTAAGCAATGATAGATTGAAATGGAAAAAATCCTACAATATAATGAAAACAACAATAGCTATAATTACCACCACCATCATCAATAACAATAGGCATTTAATAACTTTTTTAAGGTTAAATAACTACTGACAGCTAGGTGGCGCCCTAGACAGAGCATTGGACCTTGAGTCAGGAAGATCTGAGTTCAAATCCTCCTAATCACATGTACTGTTTCTCCATGGGAAAGTCATCTAACCCTGTTTGCTTCCCTTTCCTCATCTGTAATTTGAGCTGGAAAAAGAAATGGCAAACCATTCCAGTGTCTTTGCCATAAAAAAAAAAAAAATCCTCTAACGGCGTAACTCTAACGGAGTCAGATGTGACTGAAGTGACTGAATAACAAAAAAAGGTTAGATATGCAATTTACAGATGTGATGTAATTTTTTTCCCTCAAAGAAGAGCTTCATATTAAATAATAAGCATAATAATACAAAGGCAGGGAAAATGTTGAGAAAGAGATCACCCAGAATTTTTAGAAAAGATGAGAGGTCAAAGACAAGTGAATTCTCAAAATGTTCATGCTTTTTGCTATAAATACTTTCTTTAAGAACCGAGTGAGAAGTTTCCAGATATGGTTGAATATTGAATGCAAAACAATATGATGCTGAAGGCCTCATAAAGCATTCAAATGCCTAGTTTCTCAAAGTGCAACCATTTTGGAGTACTGAATTTGAAGAATTAAATCACACTTACTTTGTGAAGACCATGAACCAGTTGGTGAATGGATCAAAATGAACATCACACCAGAAAAAAGGTTAAAGATGAAAAGAGACACCCCATACAATTATAATAATTCTTACATAGTGTAAAGAAATATTGTTCAAAATGGATAAGCCCAGTGACAACTTCAATTATTACAAGGTTCAATGAAGGAAGAGAAATTGTCATAATGAGGAGGAAAAAACTTAAAACTGCTCACTAGCTAATGCCTGACATGGTGCTCAAAGGCTACACTAATGTAGTGCACAAGTCTATGAGTGAACATATACAAAGGGCTTTTCCAATCTTGAAATGCTTTTATAAATGCTAGTAATTATTAGCTCCTATTGGAAAAATCTCATAGAAGTGAGTGAAATGAGATTTTGAGAAGTGTTGCCTCACAAAACTGAAAGTAATTGGAAAGGAAAAACAAATTTTCATAAAGGTTGACATGAGAACTCATTAAATCTAATCATCCAAAAAGCATTTACGAATTCTTAATGGAACAGATTTGCCAGCATTTTGAAAATCATATATTTGTATCATCACTGTCAATAAAATGACCATTCTTGGACTCTAAACACTCAATACTCGATACCCTACATCAGGAATTGAAAATTACCCTAGAGAAGATGAAGTTAAGAAGTGTGACTAGACAAGAAAAAAATATATAGGGAAAAAATGTATGCAGGTGCAACGACATTTTGAAATCCCTAAGGGATCACATTTCAAGATACATAAGAGAGAAGATATAAAAGGAATGTGAAAATAGCATTATGAGCAATAAAACCTTGAACTCTATCTGTAGCTATCACTATATACATTACATATATAAATAAATCTCTCTACATATTTATATAGATATACATGTAAATGTTCATATCTATATATTTTAGAGATGTGATATATAATTTAGTCCTTTAAAAATGTGATAACCATTATCAAGAGTGACAATGTGAAGGGAACAACAGGCTTGGAATTTTACATATACACACTTTTAAATACTTTCTGCAAATGTGGAGGGCACTGTTGATAAGACATATTATAAGGAAATAGACATGCACTAAGGTATGCTTTTCTGCTGCAGATTGCATCTTCACAAAGAGCTGATTAAAACATAAATAATATAAGACCTTGTCTTGTTTTTTTTTATTATTTGCTAATTATCAAGACAATCTCTAATTTAGTTTGGCAAAATGTAATATTCAGGAGTCCGAGCCAAAAAGATACTGCCTAGATATGTTCAAGTCATGTTGGATTTCATGATAAATGTAAAGGCAGAGAACAATTTCAACTATGTAGCTCTGCTTAATAGCATAAGGTGAAACAGCAAATGAGATGTTAGCTTTCCTGAAAGGATAGTACACTTTTGTCATGGAGGGCATGTTTTCAGAGTGCAAAATGAAGAGGACTTCCCAGATCCTTTACATTATGTCATTTATTGTAAGACTCAGAATGTACAGAATTTTGTCTAACTATTCATGCAGGCAAAACTAAGTGGGAAAAGTGTGTTCATCATCTTAATTATAAAATTCATTTTCATAGGAAACTTACATCCTTTCTCTAACATTATCAATCGGATAAACAATTATTCAGGCCATGAATTGAATAGGTCAAAGATTATAATTTAGAATTTTTCCTCTACCTCACATATGTGATTATTACAGCCACTTTTTAAAAACTCTCTAACATTTTTTTAATTCTCATTTTTAGGGGAGGGCTGAGTCTAATTTGTTTCTTCCTTTGAGGATTTGGATATATAATTTTTGACTTTGTTGTCTTATTATGAGTTTATATTTTGATATTCCTTGTCACCAGAGTAATTATCTATGGTCAGATTATTTTTGTGTTTTTTACCTAATTTTTCTAGCCTATTTCTTGACGTTTAATCTGATATTAAAGTTGGGTTATGCACTTGGGTGCCAAAATTGTGGGTTTTTATGTATTTTCAGACAGTTTTGGGGAAGTTTGTAAATTTTCAGTTCCAAGGCTGTAGGATCCAAGGAGAGGTGAGCTTCCTTTTTTTCCTGGCCTGTGTTCTTATCTATGAACAATCACAAGTACTCTTTTCTGAACTGGAACTGTGACCAGTTCAGAAAAAAACTGTTCTCCAGGGATTGAAAACTTTCATGTGTTAGTGGGACTGAGACCCAGTACTGTATCTCTTATCCACCTATGGACAATGCAACTAAGTCCTGCACCCAGGGCCAACAAAGAGACACCTGTAATCTCCTTCTGATTGTCTGTCAGACCCCTCTTAACTGTGTGAAGGCTGAGAGTTCTGAAAGTCTTACTGCTGCCACTGATTCAGTTGCTCCTAAGGGCTACTGGTGGTTTTCTGATTCCCTGTCTCCACTGCTGTAGCCTGTGTTTACCTGACCTCTACTCCATGCCGTTATGAAAGACCTTTCCTGATGATCTGACCTTGAAAATTTTTTCACCCCATCCTTCTGTGTGATCTTCTCCTCTAGAATTCATTTTGAGGAATCATTTACAGTTGATTGGAAGGTAATTTGAGAGAGCTCTTGTGAGCTCCTCCCTTTTTTTGAAGCTTTCTTGACTGTCTTTCTGTCCCTCTCAATGAAGCCACAATCTCATTAGCCTTTCTGGCTGTTCCATCATAGAGCTTACCCTTAGTGACCTAGAAGTTCACTGAGGCCATCAGAACTGTGGCATCATTTTTCTTATTTTTATAGGCTTTTTTTTAGGTCAGTTGGGGTTAAGGTACATGCCCAAAGTCACACGGGTAGTTTTTTTTTTCTTTCAAATGCTTTATTAACTTCTGATTTACATCATTCATTTCCGCCGGATTTTGAGTTACAAATCTTCTCCCCATTTTTCCCCTAACCACGGCCCCAAAACAGCAGTTCCACAAGATATCACCTCCTCCAATATGTTCTCTCCCATATTTTCTCCAATACACCTTTTGACTTTTCCAGTGGATCTCTATGGCCCAGTGCCTGTATATCTTATTTCCCAATTACACATAAAATAATATTAATAATAGTATATATATATATATATATATATATATATATATATATATATATATGTGTGTGTGTGTGTGTGTGTGTGTGTTTGTATACTTGAGTATTTGATTTTAAAACTTTGAATTCCAGATTCAGTCCCTTCCTCCCTTGTCCCCCACCTGGGAAGATAAGCAGTTGAGTATAGGTTGTACATGTGTGGCTAATGGAAAACAATAACATAGTAGATATATTGTAAAAGAATGACTATATTTCCCTCCCTCCTATTCCACCTCCCACTTGTTCTATTCTCTACTTTGATCCCATCCCTTTTCAAAAGTGGGTGCTTCCAACTTACCTACAAAGGAGCCTGGCCTCCCTTCCATTATCCCCCATCTCATCCCCTTCCCCCCTACTCTCCTGGAGGGAGAGATACCCTATTTATTGTATATTTCTTTCCCGTCTCAAGTCAAATTCAATGGGAATAAGGTTGACCCATTCCCTTTTGCCTTCCTATTCTTCCCCTCAATTGTAACTGTTTTCCCTTGCCTCTTCTATATGAGATAGATTACCCCATTCTGTCTCCCCCTATGTTCTCTCATTATACTCCCCTCTCACCTCTCAACCTCAAACTCTAAGCATCATCCCTTCCTATTAAATTGTCCTGTTCCCTCTAACTATGTATACCTGTAAACATATAAACACACATTCACATATGTATTCATATGTCCATATACCCTCATATATAGACACACACACATATATGTGTATATATATATATATATATATATATATATATATGTGTGTGGGGGGGTGTGTGGGGGTGTATTTTTCTATTCCCTTCGACTACTGAGAAAAGTTTCATAAGTTACAATTATTGTTTTTCAATGTAAGAATGTTAATGGTTCAAATTTAATAAGTTCCTTATGATTTCTTTTCCCTGTTTACCTTCTAATGCTTCTTTTGCTTCTTTATCTGAATGTCAAATTTTCTTTTGAACTCTGGTTTTTTCATCAAGAATGCTTGAAAGTCTTCTATTCCACTGAATGACCTTATTTTCCCCTGAAGCATGATACTCAGTTTTGTTCCATATTCTAAGCCCTTCGATCCTTCAGTGTAGAAGCTGCCAGATCCTGGGTTATCCTGATTGTGTTTAAACAATATTCAAATTGTTTCTTGCAGGCTGCTTCTAATATTATCTCCTTAATCTGGGAATTCCACAACCTGGCTATAATATTCCTAGGAATTTTCTTTTTGGGATGTTTTTCAAGAGGTGATAGGTGGATTCTTTAAACCTCTATTTTGCCCTCTGGTTATAAAACATCAGGGCAGTTTTCCTTGAGTACTTCCTGGAGGATGATTTCTAGGTTCTTACTTTGATCATGGCTTTCAGGTAGTCCAGTAATATTTAAACTATCTCTCTTGGATCTATTTTCCAGTTCAGTGTTTTTTTCCAGTGAGATATTTCACATTGCCTTCTATTCTTTCATTTGTTTGGATCTGTTTAACAGCATCTTGATTTATCATAAAGTCATTAGCTTCCATTTACTCCAGTCTAATTCTGAAGCACTGATGCTCCTCAGTAAGTTTTTGAGATTCTTTTACCATCTGGCAAATTCAGCTTTTTAAGGCATTCTTCTCTTCATTGCCTTTTTGAGCCTCTTTTGTCATTTTAGTTAGTCTATTTTTTAAGGTGTATTTTCCTCAGTCATGCTGTTGATTCTCATCTTATAATTTTCTTGCATTGTTCTCATTTTTATTCCCATTTTTTCCTCCACTTCTCTTATCTGCTTCTTAAGGAACTCTATGGCCTGTAACCAGCTTGTATTTTCCTTTGAAGCTTTTGCTGCAGGAGTTCTGACCTCACTGTTTTCCTTCTCTTTCATGCTTTGCTCCTTTTTGTCCCCAAAATAGGAGTGTATTGTTGGAATCTTCTGTCTGCTTTGTTTCCTTTGCCTGGTCATGATGCCCTTCAGTCACTTGACCCCTGGGCTTTTTGCCACAGTAGGACTCTGCCACCAGACAGGGGACCTTTTGTCCCAAACGCTGGGATTTTCTCAGCTGCCAGAGGTATTAGTTGGGTGCCCTCTCTGATGTGTCCACATGCTCTTGAAAGCTCGAGACACATCCCAGGACTTCCACCCTAGACTGCAATCCAGATCCATGCAGGTTATAGCAAGAGTGATTACCCCTCAGACTGGTACTTGGTCCCCCTACACTCTGCAGGCCAAGAGCTAAAGCCACCACATGGGTCTGGCTGGCTGAGCTGGTTTCTCAGTGGCTTCTTGCCCTGGGGGTAAAAGCCATGCACTCCCACTTACTGGGTCCCAAAGTCCAGACTGCACTGACCTCTCACTTTGTCCTTCGCATCTATGTGTTGATAATTCTGGAAATGGCCACAGCTGCTGCTGATCTGGACAGACTGCACTGACCTCTCACTTTGTCCTTCGCATCTATGTGTTGATAATTCTGGAAATGGCCACAGCTGCTGCTGATCTGGAGTCCCTCCAGCCTCAGCTGGTCAGGCCTGCCCTGGGGCTAAAGCCCTAGTGTTGGGCTGTGCTCAGCTCCCAGAGTGCTGAGCTGGCAGATTCCTGCAGGCCTGCTGGGCTGCCCTCCCCGTGAAGTTAGCTTCTCTGTGTCATTCTTTGTTTCTGCAGCTCCAAAGTTTGTTTAGAGTCCCCTTTTTCCATGGATTGGGGAAGGTGGAAGCCTGATAGGCGGGGAAGTCCTGCTTCTTCTCTTCCATCTTGACTCTGCCCTCCTCTCCCCCTCCCCCTACCCCCTTTCCACTAGTTTTTGTGTTAAGGGTCTGAGGTTGGATTTGAACTCACATCCTCCTGACTCCAGGGCTGGTGCTCTATTCACTGCACCACCTGTCCGCCCCTACTCTTCCTATTTGAATGGGATTTCTGAGGCTTATTTTTTGTGTCCAAGTGTATAACTCTCCATATACCCTTATTACATTCTACCTTTTTAGACTCACTTCAGTGGCTGGGCCTTTGGGGAATCCTGTCTCGGAGAGCGTGTCAGCTCTTCCTTCAAAATTATTGTCACAACAAATTTTATATTTATTCTCTTTATGGTTTCATCCAAATCACTTATAAAAATGTTAATAGAATATGGCTAAGCAGAGATCGCTGGGGACCTTCCCTGAAGACCTCCTGTCTGAGTGACTTTGAACAGTTTACAACTCTACCTTCAGTCTTCCAATTCAACCAGTTCTGAATCTATCTATTCACATAATTGAAAAATCAATGCCTCTCCTTCACAAGAAAACTATTGAGATAACATGAGAAATGCTTTGCAAACTTGCAAGCATTATATGAATGTTATCTATAATAATAATAATAATCATGATAATTATTATAATTAATTTGGTCAAAAGTTTTGCTGATCATTTAAGTATGTCCACAGAATTCCTGTCATGTACTAGTTTATAATGCTGTCAACAGACAGAATTATTTTAACTCTGCATGGTCTCTTTTGGATAAAGACATGCTGACTACTTAGGGGCGGCTAGGTAGTGCAGTGAGTAAAGTGCTGGCCCCAAAGTCAGGAGGACCTGAGTTTGGTTCCAACCTTAGACACAACACCCACACACAAAAAACTAGCAGTATAACCTTGAGAAAGTTACTTAACCCCAATTGCCCTCCAAAAAACAAGAGAGAGAGAGAGAGAGAGAGAGAGAGAGAGAGAGAGAGAGAGAGACATGCTGACTTTTTGTCAAAACTCCTTCATTAAATTCCACATATTCACCAATGATCATTTTAATGATTCTTTTTTTTTTTATTTTTCCCAGGAATCTCTCCCCTTCTTTACAAATGAGGACCACACTGTCCCTCTCCAGTCATGGATTACCTCTCTCAATTGACTCAGTCATTGTATCTGGATATGCTTCTAAGACCTGTGGATGTAGTTGATCTGGGCCAGGAGACTTGAATTCCTCTAACTCAGCTGAATGTTCTTTTATTATCCTCTTATTATAGGGAATTAACTCTAGATTAGTCATTATTTTTTGGTATTTCCAGTGCAAAGGTTATTTTAATTATGAAGGGAACTTTTCAGGTGTCATCAAGCTGAGAGAGATGACATGAACATACGATGACAAAGTAAGCATCATAACAAAATAAGCACTCCCCCTCCAACTTGCACTCACCAAATGCAAACAAAAAATATTACAGCTAGAAAGATGAGGTGCACCTCTTAAGTTGAAATGTAATGAAATTTAATGCAAAGTTCCACACAAGATGAAAAAATGAATTCCAACTGATAAATAAAAGCCTGTATAAAATGAGTTTACATAGTTTATATACATATTTGTTTCAAATGATAGCCATGTCTGGGGTGGGGGAAGGGAGAACAAAAAAGGGAAAAAAATAATTTTACAAGATACATATGTGTGTACATATATATGGACTAGCAGATTGCACATAATAGATCTGTAGCTCCATGTGCAATCATCTTTTCAATATTATATTATGGAAATGATTTTTTATTCCACAAATTAAAAATAAATAAAAATCTTTAAAAAATCCACAATTAAAGGATAGCAGAGTTGTGAATAGGTAACTGTTGAGATATGATAGCAGCAAAAGTCAACGATATCTCCGTAGAATTAGGAGGTAATTTTAGAACACAGATAAATTGGAATTTATCTAGAAGGAGTAAGAAGGTAATATCAGAGAATGGGAAAGCGTGCCGTTTGAGAATCTGAAGAATGTAATTTTTGGTGAGGAGAGGAGTGAGATTGATAGCTGTGTTGCAGTAGAGGAATAGAATAGCTAATAGAAGAAAAAGAAGAAAAGGGAGAAAAGAATATAGAAAAGAAATGTGAGTTGATCCCTTTGGACCCAAAGACGAGAATGAGAAATAATTGTTTTAAATTGTATGAAAATAAATTTAGACTCAAAATAAAAGAGAATGTGCCAATAATTAGAACTCCTCAAAAGCGGATTAGGATGCCTTGCAAAATGAGTTACTCATCATCCCCAGAAGGTCTTTAAGCAAATACTGGATGACCTCTTCTTGATGATATTATCTAAAGCCAAGTGTGAGCCTAACTGCCTGTCCTCTCAAGCCTCTTCTGTCTCAGAAGTTATATTATGCTGTTCAATAGAATGCATTGGGTTTTTTTTTCCAAAGGAAGAATATTTCTGTTGGCAAGTAACATTGACCACATGTTTCTACATCAATATCATCAATTAAATTTAAGGATAAAAATACTTTTCGTCCACAGCCTTCTCAGAACTATTTTGAATTTCAACCAAACTGTCAAATAATATGAAAGTGCCTTGCTGATTTTCTGAGCATCTTATTCCATTTTCCAAGGTTCAGAAAAGAGAATTCCACATGGTGACATCATGAGTTCATTCCATAAGACAGCAGATGATGCAGGAATCAAAAACACTCTTCCTAAGAGAAAGTTAGATTTGACTGGAAGGTAGCAGCTACCAGTATAAAGTAAAAAAA
Organism: Petaurus breviceps papuanus; assembly: GCF_028583685.1. Classification (NCBI taxonomy): domain Eukaryota; kingdom Metazoa; phylum Chordata; class Mammalia; order Diprotodontia; family Petauridae; genus Petaurus; species Petaurus breviceps. The sequence continues at coordinate 2,088,350 of NW_027186374.1, read as the reverse complement.
GCCCAAGAATATCCAGGGACTTAATGAAAGGTCAAAACCTAGACTGCCTACATAATCTAGTGTGTTTTCAGGGACTACTTTTCCCAATGTGTCTCCTTCAGTCATTGGGTGTTTTAAATGTATCCAAACTATTAAAACAGCGTAAAAAATATACATATACAAGCGGCCATTGGGTATAAAAAAGAAGTAATTGAAAATTTACATTTGTTGAGGGCCTACTATTTTTCAGGGACTGTGGTAAGTAGTAGGGTTACAAATAAGAAGAGGAAGACAGTCCCTGGTATCCAGTAGTTTACAATCTAATAAGGAAAGATAATACACAAAAGGATGCTGAAAAAGAAGGGAGAGGAACCAAGAAGGGACACTTGGCACTAAGGACAAAGTGAAATCAAAACCAAATGGAGCCACATCTAGGCTCTAACATACACATTTTCCACATGTTTAATTCCCAAACTCTGGGGAAAATATTGGAACTTTATTGATTTCACAGTATTAGATTCTATATTGAAACTAAAAATAAGGGACTACTAATAACAGTGATAGTGATAGTAATAAGAGCTAAGATTTATATAGTGTTTGTGATAGAATCCTAATAAAGCTGTCCTCAGCACCAATATTCTTTATTTTTGGGGGGGGGAGTTGAGGTTAAGTGACTTGCCCAAGGTCACACAGCTAGTTTTTGTTTTAAGTGTCTGAGGCTGCATTTCAACTCAGGTCCTCCTGTACAGGCCCCGCTGTACCTACATAGGGCACCACCCTCCCCAATCTCTTAACTTCATATATGTCTCACTGCTCAATGGAAAAATAGGCATTTTCCTGAATTCTGGGCAAGGGAGGGAGAGACTCTGAACTTCTGTTCCCACAGGAACAGCAGGTGTGTCTATGTGTTAGGAAGCCATCTACTGCTCCTACCTAGTCACTGCCCCCCGACACATTTCCACAGAAACAGATGTGTTGTTATATTCAATCACAATTGCATCATCCTTATAACCCAAGTCAAGATCACAGTACCTAACTATCTATCTTCACCAAACAGGACCACAATAGCTAGCCAATTAGAGGACATGACGAGAATGTTTAACCACTGAACCATAGATGGAAAACCTCTTTTGCTACCTGATCCCTTATCAAACTCCTCCTGCTTTTTTAATATTCATGTTTCTGTTATGTAATTGCATCTTTCCCCTATAAAAATCCATCTTGCTTTCTCTGAAGTGGCTGGTTCCCCTTGGAATTTAGCCCGTTTCATGGGAGGCGTCAATCTCAATAAACGCCTATATTTGGTTTACAGTGGTCTGACTCTGAATTCTTTGAGACAGTTCCACCACAACACATCATGAAACCCCAACAGCTTTCCAGTGGGCAGAGCTCCCACTGCAGCATTTGAACATTTATAAAGCAGTCTACATACACAATTTCATTACCATAATCACAAAAATTAGGTACCATTAAAAAATCTTGTGGTTGTGGCTTTCCCTTTATAAAGGGTAAAGGCCCAAGATATCAGGAAGATTATGTCATGACTTTCAAGTAAATTGGATTACAATGAGGGAGTGCTGTGAATTCACCAGCCTCACTTTCTCATCCAGAGGCATCTGGGTCCAGTGTCCAAATAGAAATCAAGACAACCCCTTGACCATTTTTAAGCTAAGGTCTTTCCTAGTTCTCACTTTGGGGTTACAACCATTCAATGATTGGGACTGTTTAAGAAGTGAACTAAAGGACAGCCACTTTAATTAAAAAAATCAAACTGGGAGGGGGAAACCCTTAGTTGTTTCTGGATAAAAGAGAAACAATGACTATTTAGCTTCACTCTGAGCTATCAGGGCCCCCAAAATAACCAAATGGTTCTTGGGCAGGGACCTATTGTTGATAATTCAATGGGAGCTAGAGGAAATTGAATTTCAAGCATGGTCTTGAAGAAAAAAATCTAGCCAATAAACCCCATGATGTCAAGGTAGGATTCAGTCATCCACATTTACCTTCATTTTGCAGAGTACCCTTAAGTAAGGACATGATCACCCTTGGGGAGAGGAGAGGAAAGGAGGACAGGGGAGCAGGAGGAAGGATAGGGAAGAAAGGGGAGAGAAAGGAAGAGGAGGAGTTGAGTAACCCACCTGGAATTCATTAGTAGGGTCCTCATTGGGCACCTTGGATTAATCACAGATTGTGGTTTTGTTATAATATCTACTATATTTCACCACATAATCATCACCACTGCATAATTGTCAAACCATTTATTCATTCCAAAAATTGGTTTATAACTTTTCATCACAGAATAATGGAATGTATAATTCTGTTCATCATGCTGCTTACAAGGTAAGCAGAATATCAATGTATTCCCCAGTGGCATGTGGATATGAATTTTCTCTCCTTATTCTAAGACAGGAGCCTAGAATTCTCAGCACTTGAACATTGTTGGTGTATTTATGAAAATTGATTGGTTTATTTAGAGTGCTGGAGTAATAAAGGTGTTATTACTCATCCCAATGAAGAGCCATAGGCGCAAATGGAGTGGCAGGCGAAGTTGCCATGAGGAAGCCCCATGATATGGAGAGACTTCCATCTTCTCAATTTTAACATATATTCATAGGTGTTCCATGTATTCTAATCTTGCACCAAAGACAAAAACTCTTGAACTATTTAGCAACAAATGACTGTATACTAATAATGGCACAATTTTTTAATAAAACTTTTATATAAGGATCACACTTTATTTTTCAGTAATATTTGGCATAAAATTTGCGATGAATATGCAGTGAAATATGACTTCTTAGATGTGTCACCCTCGACAAGTCCCTTAATCCTCTTAAACTCATTTCCTCATCTGTAAAATAAGCTGGAGAAGTCAATGGAGAACGACCCTAATATCTTTGCAAAGAAAACCTTCTATGGGGTCATGGAGAGTTGGACATGACCGAGAATGTCTCAGAAACAACTGGCACTCTCTGTATTAGGACACTTAGCTGTGCATTGAAGAAAAACAGGTCAAGAATATGGACTAGATTGCTAACTGCTGGCATTTCTACAGTATCTACTACAAGCCACACGCTAGTATGAGTGCGTCCAAACTATCATCTCATTTGATCACTCATTTGATTGACGCAAGATGAAGTGTCCCCAGAAAAGCTACATGGTCTAGGGGAGCAATGCGTTGCTGGGCGTACCAAAGTACTGATTTTCAAGATATCTGAAATTAGGAAAGATAACAAAGTTTAGGAAAAATAATTTCCCATTGTTGATTCACATGGTTAGACTCTGTGTACAGATCAGCAATTTGCTGGAGTTACTAAAGGGAGATCCTTTATTTACATAGACTTACTACCATCTTTTCTTACAGTTTTCAGAAAAGTTCACACCTCATTTAAAGTGTCTCCAGCTTCCTGTTTGCCTGCTGAACTTTGTTGGCTCATTAATCTGAATTAAGCTGGTAATTAAGGCAAGTGTTTCTCCAGTGACTTCCCCCTCACCTCTAGCATTGTTTATAATTAGAATGACCTTCCTCATGGTCCTTTCTTTGATAATGGCAAACTTGTCTGTTTATAAACTCAACAGGAAAATCCTGTCAAAGCCCAAAGTTTCCACACCCCTCATCTTGCCAATTAGGATACTAACTGTACATCTGTAATGATGCCTGAGCTGGGGAATAAATTATATTATGGATGTACTAGCCTAGGAACAGTAGAACTGCCGTCTAGTCTTAACTCTGTGGCTAACTCTCCATGTAACTTTAATTAAGAGACTTCCCCTGTATCAGTCTCAGTGTCCTCATCTGCAGAGGTAATAATGTTTAATTTTATTCTTGCTTTTACCATGAAAAAGCCAATGGGCTATTCCAAAGGCAGTAACATACCAACATGCTCACCACATATAATAAGTCAAATTTCATTTGCACATTTTGATGCAGACTCCAGCTGGTTAAAGGGGTAGCTATTTCATACAGTAGATAGAGTGCTGGGATTGGAGTCAGGAAGACCTGTGTTCAAAACTAGCCTTAGACACTTATTAGCTATATGACCCTGGGCAAATTACATGACCCCATTTGCCTCAGTTTCTTCATCTGTCGAAAGACTTGTAGAAGAATATGGCAAACTTCTTCTGTATTTATTCCAATAAGACTACAAATGGAGTCATGAAGGATCAATCATGACTAAAGTGACTGAATAACAGGCCTCCTAGATACCCCGGATTTGCAATGTCTTACTTGATCTTGGGCCATGTTTTCTTTTTGAATCTTGACTTACACTGATTCCATTTTTTTCTTCTCTCTTTTTTATTTTTTTTATTTTACATTATTCATATCCACAAGATTACGAGTTACAAATTTTTCCTCATTTTCTCCCTACCAACCACCCCAAAATAAAGATCACACTGAATATCCCCTCCCCAAACCTGATCTCTCTGATATCTTCCCCCATGCCCACATCAACTTTCCAGTAGGCATGGTGGATCTCTCTGACCCAGTGCCTGTATATCTTATTTTCCAATTGCATGTAAATAAATAGTAATAATAGTACATATATATGTATAAATTTAAACATTTGATTTTAAAACTTTGAATTCTAGATTCTTTCCCTTCCTCCCTTGTCACTCAACCTTACTGGGAAGATAAGCAATTCAATATAGGTTGTACACATGTAGCCATGCAAAACTTTTCCATAGTAGATATATGGTGAAAGACTGATTATATTTTCCTCCATCCTATCCCACACCCCCAGTTGTGATATTCTCTACTTTTATCCTGTCCCTTTTCAAATGTGGATGATTCCAACTTCCCTCCCCCGAGCCTCCCCTCCCTTCCATCATCCCCACTCTCATTTCCTTCAACCGTATACTCCTATAGGGTGAGATATCCTATTTAGCATGTATGTCATTCCCTCCCTAAGCCAAATTCAATAGGAATAGGGTTGACTCATTCCCTTTTGCCTTCCTGTACTTCCCCTTCATTGTAACATTTTTTTCCTTGCCTCTTTTATATGACATAATTTACTCCATTCTGTCTCTCCCCATCTTCTCTCATATTCCTTTCTCAACTCTTAATTTCAACTTGTAAGTATCATTCCTTCCTATTCAATTGGTCATGTGTTCTCTGTCTATGTATACCTGTACACATATATACACACATTCACATATGTATTCACATGCCCATATATCCTACTATATAAACATACATATATATTTCTATTATCTTCAACTATTTTCCTATTGAGAAAAGTTTCTTGAGTTACAATTATCATTTTTCCATGAAGGAATATTAATAGTTCAACTTTGATAAATTCCTTGTGATTTCTTTTCTCTGTTTACCTTCCAATGCTTTTCTTCCTTCTTATATCTGATTTTCAAATTTTCTCTACAACTCTGGGTTTTCATCAAGAATGCTTGAAAGTCTACATTTTTCCCTGAAATATACTATGCAGTTTTTCTGGGTAGGTGATTCTTGGTTTTAATATCAGCTACTTTGACCTCAGGGACATCATATTCAAAGCCCTTGAATCCCTCAGTGTAGAAGCTGCCAGATCCTGTGTTATCCTGCTTGTGTTTCCACAATATTCAAATTGTTTCTTCCTGGCTGCTTGTAATATTTTCTCCTTGATCTGGGAATTCCAGAACCTGGCAATAATATTCCTAGGAGTTTTCTTTTTGGTATCTTTTTCAGGAGGTGATCAGTGTATTCTTTCAACCTCTTTTTTGCCCTCTGGTTCTAAAACATCAGGGCAGTTTTCCTTGAGAATATCTTGAATGATGATTTATAGGTTCTCTTTTTGATCATGCCTTTCATTTAGTCCAAAAATTTGTAAATTATCTTATCTGGATTTTTTTTCCAGGTCAGTGTTTTTCCAAATGAGATATTTCACATTGCCTTCTATTTTTTCATTTGTTTGGATCTGTGTAATAGTATCTTGATAACACATAAAGTCACTAGCTTCCATTTGCTCCAATCTAATTCTGAGGAAATGATTATCTTCAGTGAGCTTTTGAGATTCTTTTTTCCATCTGACAAATTTGGCTTTTTAAGGCATTCTTCTCCTCATTGCCTTTTTGAGCCTCTTTTGCCATCTGAGTTAGTCTATTTTTAAGGGTTTTTTAAAGTTATTTTCTTCAGTCAGGTTGTTGAATCTCATTTCATAATTTTTTGAATCGTTCTCATTTCTCTTACCAATATTTTTTCCACTTCTCTTATGTGGTTTTCAAAATCCTTTTTAAGGTTTTCTATGGCCTGTAACCTGCTCATATTTTTCTTGGAAACTTTTGCTGCAGGAGTTCTGATTTCATTTTCTTCCTCCTGTTTTATGCTTTGATCCTTTTTGTACCCAAAATAGGAGTCTAATTTCAGATTGCTCTGTTTGCTTTACTTTCTTTGCTTGCTCATGTTGCCACTCAATCATTTGACTTTTGAGACTTTTGCCACAGTAGAACTCTGCCACCAGACAGGGGAGCTGCGTCCCAATCACTGGTGTTTTCTCAGCGGCTGGAGCTATTTGTTGAGTGCCCCATCTGAAGCCTCAACATATAATGGCAAACTGGTCATGCACCATAGAACCTCCACCCTAGATATATCCAAGCAAGTTACAGCAAGAGTGATTAACCCTCAGACTGGTTACTTGCTCCTCCCCTCTCCCCTATAATTTGCAGACGAGGAGCTCTGAAGCACCCATGCGGCTGCCGGTACAACGCCTCAGCCCCTTCTCCCTCTGGGGGCAGAGTCCAGACTGCACCCCTGGACTCCCTGTCCCTGGAAAGTCTACACTGACTTCTTACTTTGTCATGTATGGGTTGATAATTCTGTAAACCACCACAGCTGCTGTGATCTGAAGTCCCTGAAGCTGGTGGCTGGTCAGGCCACCCTGAGGCTAAAACCTTGGGTTCGCACAGTGTTGGGCTTGGCTCCCAGAGTGTTGGGATGGCTCCTTCCTGCTGGACTGCTGGGCTTTCTTCAGCCAGATGTTAGCTTCTCTCTTTCATTTTGTGGGTTCTGTAGATCCAAAGGATGTCTAGAGTTCTTTTTTACATGAATTGAAGGAGGTGAAAGCCAGAGCCGTGCAGAAGTCCTATTTCTACTCTGCCACCTTGACTCTGCCCTCATTATTTCCACTCTACCAAATTCTATTTCCAAAGGTCAGAAATTGTGTCAGAGTACAGAGGCTTGTATCAAAAGCCAGGAGCTAAGCTCAGGCTTGTGTCTACTACTGTGCAGACAGGATTTGAACATTATTTTGTTCCTTTTCACCTTTATTAGCCTCACTAAGGTAAAATTAGGGTAAAATAAGGCAGTTACACTAGATCATGTTTAGGATCTTTTTTACCTCTGAATTCTGTAATCAAATCCTTGGTAACAGGGCTGATGCTTGTTCCTGTTGGATTGGTGCTGTAGGACACTGAACTGCTCAGCAACAAATGATATGGCATGATTATGATGATGATGATGATGGTCATCATCATCATCATCTAACTACCCTCCATATACTGCTTACTATTTGCTAAGTACTGTGGCACAGTGATTATTATAAATATCATCTCATTTTATCCCTATAACAACCTTGAAAGGTAGGTGTTAATATGACATAAAGTTTATAGTTGGGAAACTCAGGTAAAAAGGAGGTTAAGTTTCCACCCAGTGCCACACAGCTAGTAAGTATATAATACTGAATTTGTATTTCAGGTCTCCTTGACTCCAGGCCCAGTACTCTCTGTTCACTGGGTCACCCTTCTCTCCTTAATTCATCGTATTCCTGATATTGACTGTAGAGAAAAGAGAAAGAATGTGGCCAGTGGGTCAACTAGCAACTTCCACTTTCCTTAGATACAGGAGAAGATATCCTGAGATAAAAAAGCTTAAATTTTCCCTTCAAAGCTCAGTTTGAGTGCTACCTCTTTCAGGAAGTCCTTCCTGATTTTTCTATTTTGTTGATATTGGAGCTGAGTTTAAAAGGGAGATTGCACGTCATTATAGTGAATCATGTTAAAATATGATAATTAGTCATCATTCAAACTCCAGACCATCCTCCAAATACCACCATCTATGAAATTTCAGTGAAAATTCCATTTTTTCTGAGTAGCTTTTCCTTTGCAAGTTCCACTTGTCATCTGTGTCCAAGTACAAGCATGTTTAGCTCTTTGTCTCTCCAAAAATACCTTTCAGAGACCATCATTCTTTCAGAGTATCACATTTTCTCCCTTTTTTTCACCATCCAGCTTCTAGAACGATTAATCTGTGATGACCATCTTCATGTTCTCATTGCCCTCTCACATCCCATTCCTTTATAGTCTATTTTACATTCCAACAACAATTGATAAATCTATTTTAAACTCACCACTGTCATATAATACATCAAATACAGGGACATATCCTCTGGCCTCATTCTCTCTGACCTATCTGATCCATTGACTATTATTCTTAGGCATCCATGATTTCTTGATTGTCTTTCCTTATATTCTATGACATTTCTCAGTGGGAATTTTCTTCACTACGTGTCTACTACCTCACCCCACTTTTATCCTTTCTGTCTACTTTTCTTTATTTCTTCTATCCATTAAGAATTATTTATTTTTCGGGGCAGGCAGGTGGCTCAGTGAGTAAGAGCACTGGCCCCAGAGTAGGGATGACCTGGGATCGAATCCGTGCTTAGATACTTAGCACCACACCAGAAATAACTGGCCATGTAACCTTGAGCAAGTTACTTAACCCTAATTGCTCTAAAAAATTATTTTTTTCATGCTCTCTCCGTTTGCATACACACTCCCCACTTTCTCTTGCCATAGGATCCTAGCTTCCTTTAAGGGTAGGCTTAGATGCCACCTCCTATAAGCAATTGTTACTAACTACCATTGTTATTCATGCTAGTTAAAAAAAATATTTGTACTCATCTGTGTACATTATTAATCCCCCTCAACTCTGAATAAAATGTTAACTTTTTTTAAGATGGGGACTATTTTGCCTTTAATATCTGCATACCAAGAGAACAGAACATTGTTTTGTGGATGTTTAATAAATGTGATTAACAAATATTTTCAAATATTTTATTAGCTTTTGTGGTGGTAAAGAATTGGAAATTTAGGGTATGCCCATGAATTGAGGAATATCTGAACAAATTGTGGTATATGGTTGTGATGGAATACAGTTGTGCTATAAGAAATGATGAGCAGGATGCTCTCAGAAAAACCTGCGAAGACCTAAATGAACTGATGCCAAATAAATTGAGCAGAATTAGCAGAATGTTGTATACAGTAATTATTATATTATATTGTATATATTATATTATACGATGAATGAATGTGAATGACTTAGCTATTCACTAATACAGTGATCCAAGATAATCCCAAAAGACTCATTATGAACCATGTAGACTGCCTCCAGAGAAAGAAATGGTATCATCAAAATACAGATTGAAACATGCTGTTTTCCACTTTCATTCTCTTTTTTCAAAAAATTCTTTGTCTTCTTGTACAAAATGACTACTATGGAAATGTTACACATAATTGTACATGTATACCTTATATTGAATTGCTTATGGTATTAGAGAAGGGATAGGGATAGGGATAGAATTTATAACTCTAAATATAAAAAATAATGGTAGAAGTTGTTTTAATATATATTAGCGGTAAATAAAATATTGGAGAATTTGAAAAACAATTTTTTGGGCTTGGTTTAGATTTGCTAAGTTATCACATGTATGACATTGTCTTCAAAATTTGTTATTTCTAGCTCCATCTTTTTTCCCTGACTATAATCTTTCACTTTTAGCTTGTTATTTGAAGTTTGTAGCTAGATATTCCACCATTACCTCAAATTCAATATGTCTGAACTTTCAACTTCCCTACAAACTGTGCCCTTCTTCCAATCTTCCCTCTTCTGTGGATGGTGCCAAATCACTTAGGCTTGAAAACACAGTGGAACTAAATCCCTTTTGTTGCCAAGACTAGTTAATTTGATCACTCTATGGCAGGGACTTGATAGATATACTTGGCTTTTCTGGTTGCCCTTTCCACACTTTTTCCACCTTTTGAATGTTCTTCCTAATATTTGTTTCCTAAAACTGAACAAACTATTACAAATATGAACTAAGTAGGGCACATTGAAGAAAGATTACCACCTTCTTATTCTTGAAGACTGTGCTGGTCTTGAAGCCAAGAGATGCTTTATTTTTGTCATATTATTCCCAGATCATGAAGCTGTGTAGGTACCTTTCAGTGTTTGATGGATTGATGTAACCCAATATCACATTTTTATTTGGGGGGAGGGGTTTGGTTATATATCTTAATGTTAGGTAGCACTGACAAACATCATTGTATCGAGTATTTAGAGTTTGAAGAGACATGGGAGATCTTGGCCAAATGTATTTTACAAAGAAAGAAACTGAAGTCCAGAGTCATACAGTAACTTCCTTTTTTTTTTGCTTTTTGTTCTTTTACTTTGGAGGGGGCAAGGTAAGGCAGTTGCAAAAGGTCACACATCTAGTTATTATGTCTGAGGCTGGATTTGAACTCAAGTACTCCTGACTCAAGGGCTGATATTCTATTCACTGTGCCACCTATCCACCCCCATACAGTAACTTCTACCAAAAAAGTTAGAAATTATAGATATGTAATCTCATAATCCCTGAATTTTTTTTCACAAAGAATCCAATGATTGTCTTATAGTGCCAGTGCTGACTCAGTTGAAATTTATATAACACAGAGAAATTATCCACTATGTGATGTTATAATCAATCAATTAACATTATTAAGCACCTATTGTTTGTCAGGTATGATGCTATAGCCCCTGGAGTCAAGGAGTTTACAATCTGATAAGAGAGAAAATATGCAAATATGTATATATATATACACATATATGTGCATGTATGACATGTACATATATGTGTATGTGTGTATCAAACTATATATAGCAAAAGTAGGAAAAATTAGGAAACAATTAATAGGGAAAGGACTGGAATTAAGAGGACTTAGGAAAAGTTTCCTATAGAAGGTAGAATTTTAGATGGGGTTAAAAGGACGGCAGAGAGGTTGGTAATTGAAATCCATCGTTTGTTCCTGTATTTTCCACAATTGTGAAAATTATTCATTGCCCTCCCTAACCTAGCCCCATGAATTTAGTGTTAGTTGGTGGTACTCAGGCATCTCAAAACCTCAGTGTCATAAAATCTCATTCGTTTTCAAGAGGAGTGAATTTTACTCTGCTATGGTAAGAAGTGGACCATCTAAATGGTGCAGTATATAGAGCACTGGGGTTGGACTCAAGAAATTCTGAGTTCAAATGCGGCTTCAGACACTTGCTAGCTGTGTGATCTGAGAAGTAAACAGCAAAGCAATCTAGTTATCTTTGTCAAGAAAATCCAAAATCAGGTCACAAAGGGTGGGAAACAATGGAATAATAGCAAACACTAAGAACTTGAGCAATTTCTGTGTTCTGCTTGACCTCCTATAGACTCATTCCGCATTTGGAATAACCCACTAAAATATGATACCTAGAACTGACCTAACCCTAACCTTAAGGCAATGCTTATCTTTACCCCCTCTGGTTTCTTCCCCAATTCCTCAATGTTATTAATGTTAAGAAATTAATTATCTTAAACCCTGACTCATAACAAAAGGTGACTCTGTGCTGTAGGCATGAGGTGCAGAATGGATTTTTAATCTGTCCTTCATTAGTCTATGATTTCTATTAATTTCCCTTTCTCAAATGTTGTGAAGACACAGTGTTTTCTTTGAATTTCGTACCTTCAGCCTTCTCTTTAACCTTTGAACAGACTCCTCCCAGAGGCACAGATGTCCCTCATCAATTCCTTCATTAAAATAAATCTAACTCCTATTTCTAGATCTCTTGTCAACATTAAAGGGGCATTTCATGTAATGGTCTTGGGAGGTGATAACTTGACATAAGAAGTTGGGGCATAGAAAGGCTGTGTCCAGGCTCACACTTCTAATGAATGACAGAACATCACCTGGTTACCATAAGTGCAGTGTAGGACATACATGATGACTGTAAAAATATAAATGAGACAATCACTAAAGGAGGTCAGCTGGGAATAATTGAGTAAGAGAAGAGCCTTTAGCAACCCTAGAGAAAAATCCCTCCCTCTTTTTGATAGAGGCATTGGCAGATTGACACTAAGGATTGTTGAAAGAGGTGGCAATGGAGACAGAATATTTTACACACACACACACACACACACACACACACACACACACACACACACA
>NW_027186374.1:2041440-2076145 GCF_028583685.1 Petaurus breviceps papuanus | reverse complement strand
CACACACACACACACACACACACACACACACACACACACACACACACGGTCAAATATTGTTCCTGTGCTCACTATTTATTTTTCTCAATGTTTTCTCTTATTCACAAGAAAGAGGATAATGAAGCATTGTTTCTCTTGTAAAGAAAACCAAATAAAAAACAAACAAAAATAAACAACACAACTAGAATTCCTACAGATCTAGAAAATATATTCACATATACATATATATGTGTGTGTATGTATAAAAATATGATAAAATGGGTATTTCTCTGGCACTGTAATGGTCTGTTTGATTTGTTACAGCCCCCTAGCTCCCAGTAAAGGTTCATTTTAAATGCAACATCCTAAATAATAAATACTTACATGCATCTATCTCTACCTCTTTTTCCAACTCTCTTACTATCTTTTTTAAGAAATCTATATCATCTAACATTTATATCTATATGTATATCTATATTCATATATCAATCATCTAACATGTCTCTATACATCTTTTTATCTATCCATCAATCTTATCTATCTATACAAGACTGCCTATGATATATTTCCTTTGTTGTAAAATTATGAGAGCTTCTTGAGGACAAAGGCTGTATTGATTGTTGCCAGAGTTACTGGTAGATACTAGTCATTGGAAATATGCTTATTGAATGCCATTGAATTACAAAAATAAATAAGGGATTCTAAATTATTGCAGTGGGAATAGGAAGAAGACCTTAAATTATTGTGGGGGACACATTGTAACAAACAGAGAGAGAACAAATTTAGGGTATAGTTAGAACATGTTCCAATTTCTGTTCAATGTCCAAGATGCAAGTAAATGCCCCTTTTCCCCAAGGTAGAAAGGGAAGTTACTGTTGGTTTGACTACAGAGTATTTCGAAGTATATTTTCATTTACAGCATTTCAAATGTCTATATTTTTAGAATCTTACTCTACAGAGGCATATTATGGAACGCTTTGTGTAGTATAAATTAGAGTATTCAGCTGTTGAGACACCTTCTCACTTTCAACAGTCTTGGGTCTATAATCTTGTGTGAATCTCTGTCCTTAACAAATGATTTAATTTATGATATATGTTTTAATGATATATGTTCAATCCATTCATAAGCACTTATTAACCACCTACTATGTGCCAGGAGAGAAGGATACAAAGAAAGATAAAAGACAATTCCTGATCTCAAAGAGTTCCCAGTCTAATGGGGTAGAGGGGCAGCATACAAACCACTGGATACCTAGTGTACAGAGCGGGGGTGGGGAACCTGTTGCTGTGAGGCCACATGAGGTCTTCTAGATCTTTAAGTGTGGCCTTTTGACTGAATTCAAATTTTACAGAACAAATCCTTAAAGGTAATAGGCTTCCCACCCCTAATAGAGAGGATAAATTAGGAGTATTTTCAAGAAAGACGTCTTGCTGAAGACGGTGTGTGTGTGTGTGTGTGTGTGTGTGTGTGTGTCTGTGTGAGTGAGATGTTAAATGAGAATCTACAGAAACCAGGGAGATTTGGAGTGAGAAATGAGAAGTGAGAAAGTTCCAGGAATGCTGATTAGTCAGTGAAAATGTCCAGAATTGGGGCATGGGGTGCCTTGTGAGAGGCAGAGCAAATAGGCAAATGTCACTAATCACAGAGTATATGGTAAGGTATTAGAAAACTGGGAATGAAGGAGGGAACCAAGTTCTAAAGGGCATTGAATATCAAAGACTAGATCTAATACTTGAATCTACAAATAATAGGTAATAACTGGACCCTAATGAATGGACAGGTAGCATCGTAACCCACCCATCTGACTCATAATTAACCCTGTTCTTTAGGATGATCAATTTGACAGCTAAGTGAAGGATGGATTGGAGTAGGGAGCAGGGAGGCAGTCTATCAGATTATCACAGAAGGCTATGACATAAGGTGATCAGGACCTGTATCAGAGTGGTGGTTTGTTAGATGAGAGGAGGGGATGGATAATTAAGAAGTTACATAGATAACATTAACATAATTTTAAGATAGATTCGATAGGAGCAGGCAAGATCATAAAGGATGATATCTAGGTTTTAAGCCTAGGAGAATGGTGAACATTGTAACAGTATAATCCTAGTAGAGTTCAGAAAATGATAGGGTTGTGGAAGGTGGAGCAGAGAATAATAAGTTTGGTTGGGACATGTCAAGTTGAAGAGGTCTACAGAATATCAAAGTGGGGGTTTGGTAAGAGGGAAAATTAAAAAAAAAACAACCAAAAATCATGAAAAAATATCCTGAAAATGATGAATAGACTGGAGTGCTTTAAGAAACAGTGGGCTCCCCCTTTATGGATTATTAAAATTTATATCATAGCTAGTATTCATATAGCCTTTTAACTTAATTTTAAGACTTACACGGCGATCTGTAATATTATGTCATTTATACTCACAATAAGCCTGAGAGGTAGTTTCTATTATTATCACCATTTTACATACAGAATTAGACAAAGATTCAGTGACTTGCACAGGGTTACATAGCTAATAGGTGTCTTAAAGCAGAGGCTGAATGACCATTTGTTTGATATAATATAGAAGAGATTCTCTGTAATACAGAGGTTAAACTAGGTAGCTCATAGGGTCTCTTCCATATTTGCTGGAATGTAATATTTTTGCAGAGCTCATTTTGAAGATAAGAAAGATATCTGTGTAATTTTCTGTGACTGAATTATTTCTCAGTTTTCATTTGGGGATATGTGGAGGTAAATCAAAGCCCCTCAACCCCCAATAGGTTTGCTTGCATCAGTAATATTAATAATGACCCTATCATCTCATTATCATATTTTCAATCACATCCATTTATCTCTTCTATATTTCTTTAGTCATTTTTCCTTCCTGAATTAACCTTCCCTTCCTTTTCCTTAGATTATGAATCAGATCAATTTATGTCCCATTACTAGGTTTAAAACTCTCCCCTGAGCTATCCTAGAACACAGGGTTTCCATGGAAGTGTGGAGGCCATCAAGTACCCATTGAAATTCTGCAAAGGCTGCAATCCCAGAAGGCATGCTTACACCCTGCTGACAGAAGAATGCCTGAAAACTGATGGGAAAAGACTCAGCAAATATCAGATACTCCTCTGAGCAAAAATTATCCACTGATTGATCCATTTCATTCTGGAGCCTGATGGTATTTAAAATAGTGATTTTGTTTGTTTGTTTTCTTTCTTGATTTTTTTTCTTGTAGCCACAGCTGTGAGCTTTCTTATCATACTTAATCTTTCCATAGAGTTAGTTGTTTTAGGGAATAATGGAATGATCACAGATAAATGAAGGGAGATATCGTTTTATCTATTCATATAAAATCAGAGAGCATACGGATTAGATTAACATCATGAAATGCACATCATGATAGTGTAGCACCTTTTCTCCTCCTTCCACTCCCATACTTGATTTGAGTTCTTAGGGAAAGAAATCTCTAATTTAAGTAATTCTAGGAAAACACACTCCAAAATCAATAACTTAAGTGCCCTCAGCAGGGTGCTTACATTTAACAGTCAGGACACATAATTAGCTCAAAGAAAAGGCATTTACCAGGATGAAGGAAAAAAGAAGAGTAGTAACAAATCATTCCCCATATAAATCTGGGGTGAACTTTCAAACAAATACCAACAGTGGTGGGTGGAAGAGTGATCATATCGATGGAAAACACTAGTAATAATGTAGACGTATAGGGATCACATTTAGTCAACCTAACTGATGCCTCTAGCACATTAGTGCCCCCTGTCCTTTTCTTTTCTCATGGTATCCTAACATTGCCACCCCATTGGCATAGGGTTCCTGCAGACCAAGCCTTAGAACTAGGGTGCCTGGACCCTCTTCTGTTTGTAGTTTAACTACCAGTGCTAATTTATTCTTAAATTCTTAGCTGACTCTTTTCTCTGATGAAGAAATCACCCTTCTGAAGATTGTTTCTTTCCTCAAATCTGATTAGAGATTAAATGTCAATGTTTTAAAGGCCTAGGAAGGGTATAGCTACCCTCTAATTCTACTAGGCTTGCCTTCTTCATATTTTGTAAAGTACTGACAAATTGTATACCAGGGATGGAGAACATGTGGCCTCAAGGCCACATGTAGACCTCTAGGTCCTCAGGTGAGGCCCTTTGATTGAAGCCAAACTTCACAGAACTAATACCTTTAATCAAAGGATTTGTTTTGTAAAACTTGGATTCAGTCAAAAGTCCATACCCAGTTACTACAAGACCACATGCAGCCTCGAGGCCACAGGTTCCCCTTCCCTGATGTATACTATCTTTGCCCTGAAGTCAGGTCCTTAACACCTACATATTATATATCTCTTTATAGTCTATGATATCAAATAGGCTGGATAAAACTATTGGTCAAGTCTTTTGTGATAAACTTTGCCACTAGAAGAGAACACTGGAGATAGAATGAACATCATATTTCTCTTGTATCATTGTAATCCCATTACTTCACTGATCAAGAACTGACATTGAAATGTGAATATAAAGTGTAAATTTCCCCTAACATTCAAGGTCTCCAGTGATCATCTTCCACTAGCATTGGAAACTGGATTTCTCTATTACAGGCAGGCTACAGTGTAAAGGTCAGAGATGCAAGGAATTTTTGGAGTAATTGAGTCAAATCAGCTAATTTTACAGATGATGAAAATGAGGCCTTTAAGATGTTTGGTGGCTTTCACTTGTTTAAATATAGTATAAAAAAAGAGCCAGGATTTAAAAATGGGACTGCAAATTCAATAACATAAGTTCCATTCATTCAGCACTTTAATTTCATGAAAAAAATACATAAACAATCTCACCTGACCTTCATAAAACCCATCTGTGATATGTACTTCAGATATTATCATGAACATGATATTGAGATAAGCAAACTAAGATTTTAAGAGATCATGAAACTTCTATTTTCATGCACTATTTATTTTATATTGTTTTATTCCTTATTCCTATAGCCTACAAGAGGAAGGGAAAAGGTTTGAATTCAGATCCCTGAGTTCAGCTCTTAGACACTTATTGAATCTAATTCAAGATTTTTATGCACGGAGCCACACTCATTGTCATTTAGTGATTTTATAACTATGTCATGCTTCCTCCCTTAGAATCTAGAAGCAAACAATACCTCAGTGGCCCCCTCATCCAACACCTGAAGCAGAAAGACTATATATATTTCCCCTCTTCACCATGTGATTATCATTCGTACCTGAGTCCCTCTAGTAATACAGCATTAATACTCAAAATGCCAGATTAGACCATTGTAGACTGATTTTTATGACAAAATTACCATAGAAAATCAACATAATGAAAGGTAGAACAAAACACACACACATACCCACAAAGACAACACAACAATTTAAAAATTCTCTAAATTCTAGACCTTCCTGTAAAGCTAATGACTTTGTAACTTTGAGTTACTTCCTTCCTAAGTCAGTTTTCACTTTAACAAGTAAAAAAATAGTTTGGAGAAATCCCTCTCTAAGAACCCTTCAAATGCTCAGGTTTTATATTTTGAATAATATCAGTGCCACAAACAATTTAGTTTTATTGACCAAACATTTATCATATGCCAGCTACTTTCAAGAAGTGGTGTGTTGGTCATTAGAAACATTAAAAATCAAAACAAAACAAGGAAATGAAAAACCCAACAATAAGAAAAGTCACCAGTCCCTGCCTTAAATGTTTTCTACTGGGGGAATCTAATGGATGGTAGAATGGATGAGTACTGTCCTCTGTCCAAAGATTATGAGCTTGCCAATTCCCTCTTTCACACTCTGAAGGGTGACAGGGAGAGAGTCAATTAGTTTACAGGGAACTCAGTGTTCTCCACCGCAACATGAGAATTATTTGAGGACTGTTTGGCCCCTTCCCCATCTAGATGTTAGACCCTAGGAAACTGTAAAACTCAGAAGATTAGAACAAGGAAAATTCAAGAAGAAATACTCAGCATGATTTCACGCAGGTGGCAGCATCTGATTTAAACCTTTGAGGGAGAAGAAGGTTATGAGGAGCTTTGGTGAAAGAGTGAGATACGGCATGGAATCAGGGAATGGGAGAGATACAAGTAAGCTTAGCAATTATCTAACTCAAGCCATAGGCCAGGAAAATCCCCCTATAGTATGTCCAGTCATGTGTATGCAGTCCCTGCTTAATACCCCAAGTTAAGACTAATTCAACACCTTTTGAGGTACCATTTGATTTCTTGATAGCTGTTAGGAAGTTTTTCCTGACGTCCAGGTTAAGTTGTATTCTTTATTATGTATACAATATTCTTGTGATTCTGTTTTCTGAGGCCAAGTAAAACTACTCTCTAACCTTCACTACCTGACAATTCTTTGTACACTTAAAATGTATCATGCCGCATCTTTATTCTTTTATCAGAATGAGAGACCTAGTTCCTTCGAACAATATATACTCAAAGACCTTTACCTTTCACATTGACAACTGCTAGGCATTCTCTAAGTTAGTGATTCCCTTCCTTTTTAAAAATTAAATTTGATGGTTATTTTTAGTTACATCACTCATTTCCACAAAAATTTTAGTTTTAAATTTGCTTCCCGTCTTTCCCCTACCACTACCCCCAAAACAGTGATAATACTGTATACCCCTGGTGCTATTGTCTCCCTCCTATATCATCCCCATTCACCCTATGACTTTCCAGTGGGGCAAAAGGGATCTCTATACTACAATGCTTATATATCTTATTTCCAAGCTGCATGTAAATCATATATATATATAAACATCTGATATTAAGACTTTGGATTCCAGATATTTCCCTTTCTCTCTCATCACCCACCCTTACTGGGAAGATAAGAAATTCAATGTAGGTTTTATATGGGTAGCTATGCAAAACATTTCCATAGTAGATATATATTAAAGATTGACTATATTTACCTCTATCTTATCCTGTCCCCACTTGTTCTATTCTATACTTTGATCCTGTCCCTTTTCAAAAGTGGCTGTTTCCAACTTCCCTCCCGCTCCAGCCTGACATCCTTTCCATTTTCTCCCCTCTCATGCCCTGACCCACTACTCACCTGTAGGAAGAGATACTCTATTTAGTGTTTATGTCATTACCTCCCTAAGCCAGATTCAATGAGAATAAGGTCGACCCATTTGCTTTAGCCTTCCTGTTCTTCCCCTCCATTGTAAAAGTTTTCCCTTGACTCTTCTATATGACAAAATTTACCCCATTTAAACCTATTCCCATATTCTATCATTATATTCCTCTTTCACCTCTTAATTCTACCTTTTAATTATTGTCTCTCCCTATTGAATTGGTACTGTGCCCCCTGGTTATGTATACCTGTAAAGATATATACACACATTTATATATGTATTCCTATGTCCATATATCCTCCTATAGACATATATATTTATGTATGTGTGTATATATACACACACACACACACACACGCACATATCTATTCCCTTCAAAGATTCTCATACTGAGAAAAGTTTCATAAGTTACAATTATCATTTTTCCATATAGGAATGTAAATAGTTCAACTTTTATAACTTCCTTATGAATTATTTTCCTTGTTTACCTTCTCATCCTTTTCTTGCTTCTTGTATCTGAATTTCAAATTTTCTATTCAACGCTGGTATTTTAATCAAGAATACTTGAAAATCCTCTATTCTGTTGAATGACCATATTTTGCCTGAAACATGATACTCAGTTTTGCTGGATAGGTGATTCTTGGTTTTAATGCCAGCTCCTTTGACCTCCGGAATATCATATTCCAAGCCCTTCAATCCCAAAGTGTAGAAGCTGCCAGATCCTATGTCATCCTTATTGTGTTTCCACAATATTCAAACTGTTTCTTCCTGGTTTCTTGTAATATTTTCTCCTTGATCTGGGAATTCCAGAAACTGGATATAATATTCCTAGGAGTTTTCTTTTTGGGATCTTTTTCAGGAGGTGATTTGGTAAGTTCTTTCATCCTCTATTTTGCCATTTGGTTCTAAACATTGGGGCAATTTTCCTTGAGATTTTCTTGAACGATGTTTTCTAAGTTCTTTTTTTGATCATGGCTTTCAGGTAGTCCAATAATTTTTAAATTATTTCTCCTGGATCTATTCTCCAGATCAGTGGTTTTTCCAATGAGATATTTCACATTGTCTTCTATTTTTTCATTTGTATGGATGGGTTTAATAATATCTTGATAACACATAAAGTTACTAGCTTCCATTTGCTCCAATTTAATTCTGAAGGTATTGTTCTCTTCAGTGAACTTTTGAGATTCTTTTCCCATCTGGCAAATTTGGCTTTTTAAGGCATTCTTCTCCTCCTTGGCTTTTTGAGCCTCTTTTGCCATTTCAGTTAGTCTGTTTTTTAAGGAATTATTTTCTTGAGCCAGTTTGTTTACACTCATTTCATAATTTTCTTGCATTATTCTCATTTCTCTTCCCAATCTTTCCTCCTCTTCTCTTATTTGGTTTTCAAAATCCTTCTTAAGCTCCTCTGTGGCCTGTCAACAGGTCATATTTTTCTTGTAATCTTTTAGTGCAGGAGTTCTGAATTTGTTGTCTTCCTCCTTTTCCATGCTTTGATTCTTCTTGTTCCCCAAATAAGAGTCTAATATCTGCTTCCTCTGCTAACTTTACTTCCTTTGCTTGTTCATGTTGCTGCTCAATTGCTTGACTTTTGAGCTTTTTGCCACAGTAGAACTCTGCTACCAAAGAGGGGGTCTTTGTCTCAATCTCTTTTGTTTTTTTAGCTGCTGGAGTTATTATTTGGGTGCCCTCTCTGAAGCCTGCACAGCCTCTGGCAAACAGGTAATACACCCTAGTACCTTCACCCTAGACAGTGATTGAGATTCAAGCATGTTTAAGCAAGAGTGATTACCCCTCAGGCTGGTGGCTTTGTCCCATTAAAATCTGCAAGCCAGGAACTCTGAAGCAGCCATGTGACAGTGGTTGCATGGCTGCTGTGCCTATTTCCTGGGGGCAAAGTCTAGACCACACTCCCAAACTCCCTATTCCCAATCACCACACGACACAGACCTCTCACTTTGTCCTCAGCATTTTTGCGTTGATAATTCTGGAAACTGCCATAACTTCTGGTGATCTGAAGTCCTTCCAGACTATGAGTAATTTTGGCCACACTAAGGCTAAAAGCTCCTGCTTCTTCAGGCCTGTACTAGGCACCAACAGTGCTGTGCTGGCACCTTTCTGCTGGCCTGCCAGCCTGTCTCCAGCTGGGAGTTAGCTTCTCTCTATCATTTTGTGAGTTCTTTAGCTCCAAATTTTTGTGTAGTCATTTTTTAAGTGAATTTGAGGAAGAGGGAGCTGGAGCTATGCTGAATTCCTGTTTCTCCTCTGCCATCTTGACTCCTCCCACTCAAAATTTGGCTCTTAAAAGCATTCTCGTACTCGTTCACTTTTTTTGCCAGTTGAGATAGTCTATTTTTTAATGTGCTATTTTCTTCAGTCAGGTTGACTCTCTTTTGATGGTTTTCTGGTATCATTCTCATTTCTCTTCCCTATTTTTCCTCCACTTCTCTTCTTTGCTTTTCAAAATCCTTCTTAAACTCCTCTATGGCCTGTAAGCATTTCATATTTTTCTTGGAATCTTTTGGTGCAGGAGTTCTAACTTCATTTCCTTCCTCCTCTTTCATGCTTTGATGCTTTTTGATGCCCCAAAAGGAGTCCAAAGTTTGATTGCTGTACTTACTTTACTTCCTCTGCTTGCTCATGTTGCCACTCAATTACTTGACTGTTGAGATTTGTGCCATGGTAGAGCTCTGCTACCTGAGAGGAGACCTGTTATAGGAATGTACATTTTTAAGACCTTCCCTGCCCTAGGTTAAGTGCACCTGGAGCCTGTGGTGGAAGGCTTGTTTTTCAGGAATGCCCAAAACTTTGTGCTTTGTAATTGGCAGTGGATCAAGAGGGTTGTTACATTCTCTGACCCAGGAGAAGGCCATATCTTCCCTGATGCGAGGTTTTGTTTTGGGGTTCCCTTTGAGAAGTGTTGTATGATTTGATCAGATGAGATTCTGAGAAGCTGTTCAGAGCACCCCGGCCTTGAAAACCCAGATGTTGATGCTTCCCTCTCTGGTACCTGTGATTAGGTTTGGATGTATGTAATGGTTGGACAGTTTTGAAGCCTGTCTGCTGAAATGTTTCTCTGTCTTGGAACTTCTACTTCATAACTTCTGTCTGTATACTCTGAAGTTTGGGGTGCTGACTTTTTCCCCTGAACAAGGTAAATGATATATTTGATTGATTAAAACAAGATTATTGGTTGCAGAGCCAGGCCTGGAAGGTACATCCCACAAATTCAGAGACAGGCCCAGAAGAGGCCTGACCAAATTGGAGGGCAAGTCACCCCACCACCCATAAGGGCCACTACTGGGCCTATCAGCAAAGGGTTGGGACTGGAAAGAGCAAGGTACAAGCCAAACGCAGGGGCCCCTTTCCCAGACAGCAAATTCTCCTGGGGCTACCACTTCATAGCCCAGAAATTTACCAAAAAAAAAAGCCCATATCAGGACCTCCAAAACCAGGATGACAGAGTTAAACTTACCTGCTTCAAACCCCCCCCACCCCGACCCTGAAAACATAGTAACTATTGCCCCAGGGCAAAACCCTCTACAGTAAAGGCTTGGGATCCCTAGAGGAAGAGTGTGGCTAGGGTGCTGCCTCAAAATGGGTAGAAAGCAGATGAGAAAGACAAAGACTATAGAGTCCTATCCTCAGAGGGAGGAAACAAACTCAGAGGTAGACAATGTGGACTCCACACCCACAGCTCAAACATAAACAGGGAATGGGTCCCAAGCACAGAAAGCTCTCCTAGATGAGATCAAAAGGAATTTTGAAAACTGAAAGAGAGAGATAGAAGAAAACATGAACAATTCTCTCAAAACCAAAATTGCAGAATTAGAAAAAAGATTATAATGAAGAAAACATCACTCTAAAAAGAAAAGTGTATGACATGGAAAAGGAGCTCCAAAAATTAACCAAGGAAAATGATCTGCTAAAAGCTAGAATCAACCAAATTGAAACAAATACCTCTATGAGGAACCAAGAATTAGTCAAACAAAACAACAAGAATGAAAAATTAGAAAAAGAGGTAAAATATCTCAATGGAAAAATAACTGATACGGAAAACACCATCAGGAGAGATAATCTCATATTCCTACCAGAAAATCATAATGAAAAAATAAGCCTGAACAACATTCTCCAAGAGCTCCTTAAGGAAAACTGCCCTGATATACTAGAACCTGATGGTAAAATACAAACCAAGAGAATCCACCAGACACCTGCTGAAGAGATCCCAAACTGAAAAGTCCCCAAAATGTTTTGCAAAACTCCAGAAGTACCAGATAAAAGAGAAATTTCTTCAAGCAGCCAGAAAGAAACAATTCAAATATCGAGTGTCCACAGTGAGGATTGCACAAGATTTGACAGCCTCTATACTGAAAGACTGGAGACAGTGGAATACAATTTTCCAGAATGCAAAAGAGCTTGGGTTACAACCAAGGATGACATACCCAGCGAAACTGAGCATATTCTTCCAGGCAAAAGATGGTCATTCAATGATATAACAGATTTCCAGACCTTCCTGATGAAAAAGCCAGAACTCAATGGAAAATTCAACCTCCAATTATGAGATGCAACAGTGACGTGGAAAGGTAAACAAGGAAAACACACACACACACCCTGTTATTTGGTAAGAGTAAACTGGTTATAGACAAGTAGACGGTATGAGTATAAAATACAAAAATGATGATTAAAAAAATCTTATTAAATGCTACGAAGGGACTGCAATGGAAGAAGAAGAATAAATGAAATGGAAAAGGGAAAATTATGCCACACAAAGAGGCATAAAACCAGTATAGAAGAGGAAAAGAAGGGAGGGAGATGAGAATCATATGAGATTTTCCCTCCTCAGTTCTGGTGCAAGGAGGGAATAACAGCCAGTTAAGCATAGGACTTTATGGAGAAGAAATGCCAAAAGTATCATTTTAGAGGGAAGGAGGGGAGGGAGAGGAGCTTCGCATGAGATTTTTTCCTGTCACTCTTGGTGCGAGGAAGAAATCACATACTTCATTAAGTATAAAAATATACTACAGGCAATAGGAGGGGGAAAGGGCTACGAAATGGGGTTGGGGGGTTAGTAGCGAAGGAAGAAGTGAGGGGTTAGGGGAGGAAAAGGGAGGGGGCATGATAAGGGAATACTAAGGGAGGCGGTGGTCAAAAGGAAAACTATTAAGGGGAGAAGGGAGCAGGGGGAAAATATGAGTAATAACAGGAGGGAAAGAAACAGATAACAATCATAACTGAAAATGTGAATGGAATGAACTCTCGCATAAAACAGAGACCAATAGAACAATGGATTGGAAATCATAATCCTGCAATATGCTGTTTATAAGAAACACATACTAAACAGAGGGATACACACAGGGTAAAGGTAAAGGGCTGGAGTAAAATATATTATGCCTCAGCTAAAGTAAAAAAAAACAAAACAGCAGGGCTAACAATCCTCATCTCAGATAAAGCAAAAACAAAAACTGACCTAATTAAAAGAGATAAGGAAGGAAAGTATTTCCTATTAAAAGGCACCATCGAGAATGAAGCAATATCACTACTTAACATATATGCACCAAATGGAGTAGCATCCAAATTCCTAGAGGAGAAGGTAAAGGAATTAGAGGAAGAAATAGATAGCAAAACTACACTAGTGGGAGGCCTTAATCTCCCCCTATCTGAACTTGATAAATCCAACCTCAAAATAAACAAGAAAGAAGTTAAGGAGGTGAACAGGATTTTAGAGAGGATAGGTATGATAGATCTCTGGAGAAAACTGAATGGGAATAACAAGGAATATACTTTCTTCTCAGTGGTTCATGGCACATACTCAAAAATTGACCACATTCTAGGGCCTAGAAACCTCAAAATTCTATGCAATAAGACATAAATAATAAATGCATCCTTCTCAGATCATGATGCAATAAAAATCATATGCAATAAAGGGCCATGGAAAGACAGACTAAAATCTATTTGGAAGTTAAACAATTGAATCCTAAAGAATGAGTGGGTCAAATAAGAAATTATAGAAACAATCAGTAACTTCATTCAAGAGAATGATAATAATGAGACCACATGCCAAAATCTGTGGGATGCATTAAAGGCAGTTCTTAGGGGAATTTTTATGTCCCTGAGTGCATACATGATTAAATTAGAGAAAAGGGAGCTCAACGATTTGGGCATGAAATTGAAAAACTTAGAAAAAGAACAAATTCAAAATCCCCAATTAAATACTAATTTAGAAATATTGAAGACTAAAGGAGAGATTATTATAATTGAAATTAAGAAAATTATTGAATTAATAAATAAAACAAAGAGCAGGTTTTATGAAAAAAAAGAACAAAATTGATAGACCCTTAGTCAATATGATAAAAAAGAAGAAAACCAAATTATGATCATCAAAAATGAAAAGGGTGAATCTACCTCCAATGAAAAGGAAATTAAAATAATAATTAGGGATTATTTTGCCCAATTGTACTCACATAAATTTGACAATCTTAGGGAAATTTAAGAAAATTTACAAAAATACAAGTTGCCCAAATTAACTGAAGAGGAAGTAAATTACTTAAATAATCCCATCTCAGAAAAAGAAATTGAAGAAGCCATCAGTCAAATCACTAGGAAAAAATCTCCAGGACCAGATGGAATTATTAGTGAATTCTATCAAACAGTTAAAGAACAGTTGATTCCAATACACTACCTACTATTTGGGAAAATTAGTGAAGAAAGAATCCTATCAAATTCTTTTTATGACACAAATATGGTACTAATAGCTACATCAGAAAGAGATAAAACGGAGAAACAAAATTATACACCAATCTCCCTCATGAACATAGATGCAAAAATTCTAAATAAAATACTAGCAAAAAGACTACAGCAAATTACTCAAGAATAATACACTTTAATCAGGTAGGATTAATTCCAGGAATGCAAGTATCGTTTAATATTAGGAAAACCATCAGAATAATTGACCATATCAACTATAAAAATAGCAGAAACCACATGATCATCTCAAAATTTGCAGAAAAGATTTTTGACAAAATACAACATCCATTCCTGTTAAAAACATTAAAAAGTATAGGAATAGGTGGAGTCTTCCTTAAAATAACCGGGAGCATCTATTTAAAGCCATCAGCAACTATTACACATAATGGGGAAAAGTTAAATCATCTCCCATAAGATCAGGGGTGAAATAAGGGTGTCCACTATCACCCCTATTATTCAATCTGGTACTAGAAATGTTAGAAGTAGCAATTAGAGAAGCAATAGAAATCAAAGGAATCAAATTAGGCAAAGAAGAGACCAAGCTATCACTCTTTGCAGATAATATGATGATATACTTAGAGAATCCTAGAGAATCAAGTAAAAAACTACTTGAGACAATAAATAAATTTGGAAAATTTGCAGGATATAAATAAACCCAAGTAAATACTTGGCATTCCTTTATATTTCCAATGAAATTCAACAGTAACAGATAGAAAGAGAAATCCCATTTAAAGTTACTGTAGACATTATAAAATATTTGGGAATCTACCTGTCAAAACAAACCCAGGACCTATATGACCACAACTACAAAACAGTTTTCACACAAATAAAGTCAGATCTAACTAATTGGAAAAATATCAATATCTCGTGGTTGGCTCGAGCTAATATAAGAAAAATGAATATTTCACCTAAATAAGTTATATATTTAGTGCCATACAAATTAATTTAGCAAAAAACTACTTTATGGAGCTAGAAAAAAATGTAACAAAATTCATTTGGAAGAATAAATGCTTCAGAATATCAAGGGAATTAATGAAAAGAAATGCTAGGGAAGGTGGACTAGCTTTACCAGATTTCAATCTGTATTATAAAGCAGCAGTCATCAAAACTACTTGGTACTGGTTGAGGAATAGAGGAGTGGATCAGTGGAATAAATTTGGCACATGAGATGCAGAAGTCTAAGGCTATAGTAATCTACTGTTTGATGAAACCCAAGACCCTAATTTTTGGGATAAGAACTCACTATTTGACAAAAACTGCTGGGGAAACTAGAATATAGTATGGCAGAAACTGGGCATAGACCATTATCTAACACCATATACCAAAATCAAGTCTAAATGGATGCATAATTTAGGTATAAAGCTTGATATTCTAAGCAGTCTCAGAACAAAAGGAAGAGTTAAATTGTCAGATTTGTGGAGAGGGAAAGACTTTATGAAGAAAACAAAATTAGAGAACATTATAAAATGTAAGATGAATAATTTTGACTACATGAAATTGAAAAGCTACTGTACAAACAAAGCCAATATAACAAAGATTAAGAGGGAGGTGGGAAGTTGGGAAAGAATCTTGACAACATATGTCTCGGAAAAAGGACTCATTTCTAAAATATACAGAGAATTGAGCCAAATCTATAAGAATACAAGTCATTCCCCAATTGGTAAATGCTCAAAGGATATGAACAGGACATTTTCAGAGAAAGAAATTAAAGATATCTATAAGCACATGAAAAATACTCTAAATCACTATTGGGCAAATCAAAACAACTCTGAGGTACTACATCTCACCAGTCAGATTGGCTAGGATGACAAAACTGGAAAATGACAAATGCTGGAGAGGACGTGGGAAAATTGGAACACTAATGCATTGCTGGTGGAGTTGTGAACTTATCCAGCCTTTCTGGAGAGCAATCTGGAATTATGCCCAAAGGGCTATAAATAATTTCCTATCCTTTGACCCAGCAATACCTCTCCTCGGGTTATACCCCAAAGAGATCATAGAAGTGGGAGGAAGACCCATGTGTATAAAATGTTTATATCAGCTCTTTATGTGGTGGCAAAGAATTGGAAATTAAAGGGTTGCCCATAAATTGGGGAATGGCTGACCACGTTGTGGTATATGTATGTTATGAAATACTATTGTGCCATAAGGAAAGAGGAGCAGATGGACTTCATATTTACCTGGAGAAGCTTATACGAACTGATGCTGAGTGAGAAGAATAGAACAAGAAGAAATCTGTACACAATTAAAGACACAACATATTTGTGATGACCAACTTTGATAGACTGAACTCTTCTCAGCAATGCAGTGATATAAGGAAATCCCAAAAGACTCATGATGGAGAGAAATGTGTGCATCCAGAGAAAGAACTACAAAGAACTGAGTTTATATCCAGATGGAAGCAAAATACATACCTGATCTTTTTCCTTTTCTTTTTTGGTTTTATGTCCTCTTTATCATTTTTCATCCCATTTCCATCTCATACAATCCATCTTTATAACCTGACTGATGTATAATGTGAAAGTAAAAAAAAAAAAAAGATTGTTAAACCATTTTGAGTTGATTTCCTTTATAAAAGCTTATCTAAGAACCTATGTTGGAAGCCACCCTGGGTATGCTGGGGTGCTTGCTGCTACAAGAGCTTTGTCCCAAATGGTTTTGGTTTTCTCAGCTGCCGGAGGTGTTAGTTGGGTGCCCTCTCTGAAGCCTCCACACACTTTGGCTCACTGGTCACATACCCCAGGACCTCCACCCAAGACAGCATTCCAGATCCAATCATGTTAAAGCAAGAGTGATTACCCCTCAGACTAGTTGCATTGTCCTCCTTCAATCTTCAGGCCAGGAGCTCTGAAGAAGCCATGCAACAGTCACTGTGTGGTTGCTGTACCTCAGGCATTTTTTCCGCCAGAGCCAGAGACTGAAACTCATTCTTGGACCCCTTGTTCCCAAAGTCTACTGAGCTCTTACTTTGTCCTTGGCATTAAGGGTTGAAATTCTGGAAACCACCACAACTGCTGGTGATCCACTCTCTGGAAGACCCTCCAGCATGTGGCTGGTCAGGCCACCCTGAGGCTAAAACTTTCGACTCATTCAGGGCTGGTTTCTGCTCCCAATGTCCTGTCACAGACCCTTCCTGTCAGTCTTCTGGGCTGTCTTCAGTGGGAGGTTTGTTTCTCTCTGTAGTTTTGTGGGTTTTGTAGCCTTTAGAGTCTGTTTTTATAGATGTTTGAGGTGGTAATGAGGGAGTGCAAGGAGTCTCCCTTCCTTTATGCCATCATCTTGGCTCCTCCCCCAGTGATTCCTTTCTTAAGCTATAGAACATACAACTGAACTCAATACTCAGATGAGATCTGAAAAATACAAAGTTCAGTGGGGCTTTGTCCTCCTAATTCTTGAAAGCTACAGATACCACAACATCCTCATGACCCATATTACCTTTTTCAGAACTGCTTTCTTGACATATCTTTTGGATGTTATGCTGATGAATTTTTTTTTTATTTCACCCAAGTTCAAGATATTCCTCTTATTCTTGTCAGATTCCACCTTCTTAGATATATTCCCATGCTGCTGAGTTGTTTTCAGATCCTATCTTCCATTGTGTTAGCTATCACTTCCAGCTTAGTAGTTCTGTAAATTTCATGAGCTTATATAAAATCATTAATACAGATAGTTAAGAATGCTGTAATAATGGGGCACCTAGGTGGCACAGTGAAAAGAGTAACGGCCCTGGAGTCAGGAGGAACTGAGTTCAAATCCAGATTCAGGCTTTTGAAACACTTACTAGCAGTGTGCCTTTGGGCAAGTCACAAATCCAATTGCCCTCCAAAAACTAAAAAAAAAAAAAGAATGCTGTAATAAGTTCAGATCCCTTTGGTACTCTGATGGAGACATACTATTTTGACATTAAACCATTACCAATAATTCTCTCAGTATGGCTACTCAGTCATTTCTTAATTCATCTTATTTTCTAGCCATCTAACCCCTATGTGTTCATCTCCTCCACAAGTGTGAGATGCTTTATCAAATTGCACAAATCACTAAGATTGGGAACATGCAGTTACCCAGTTTACTTGTTATTTAGAATTCATAAGAGTTCTCTAAAATAAAGCTAGAAAGGTAGAAGGGAACCAGGTTTTACGACAACCTAGATTCCTATTGGATATTCCATCCAATGGGCAATGTTGAACTCTGGAAGCTTTCTAAGCTGGAGAGTGACATTGAAAAAGCCTGAGATCTCTGCTTCTGTTTCACCAGGCAAACAGTAGAATGCCCATTTCTCTTCTCACCCTGGAAATAAAGCATAAACTTCATGCAAACCTTCCATTTCAATGAGCCAGAACAAAGCCAATTCACCAAATATAATTTTCATAATGAATCTCCCCATTTTACATTTGAATAACTCCTCTGCAAATCGGGGCCGTTTATTCATGTCAGATTAAAGGGCACTGCTCATTAGTCCTTTTCACTCTAGAGCTGCTTTTGAGTGATGTAGGGGTATGGGCAGCTTTTCAATTAGAACTTCTCCTTCTGTGCAGGCCTTACTGCCTGGAAATAGGGCAAATGTCAGCAGACTATTGACATGTTTTTCATCTGTGCAGAATATGTCTATTTATATAAACTATTGTTAATGAGATGATAATTAAGTCAGCAAGATCTAAATAGAAAGCTCTGCCTTTTATTGCTGAATTCTCTAAGTTCTGTTCCATTGAGAAATGCACTTTCTATAGTTTAATTCTCTCCTGCAATCTGCTCTGATTCAGGCTTACTTCCTGGGAGGAAGGTAGAAATAACAAAACCCTGAAGAAAGAAAGACATGGAGGAAAGATGGAAGGAAGGGAGGAAGGAAGGAAGGAAGGAAGGAAGGAAGGAAGGAAGGAAGGAAGGAAGGAAGGAAGGAAGGAAGGAAGGGAGGAAGGGAGGGAGGGAGGGAGGAGGGAGGGAGGGAGGGAGGATGGAGGGAGAGAAGGAGTAAGGGAAGGAGGGAGAGAGTGGAGGAGGAAGGGTGGAAAGAAGGATGGAAGCAAGCAAGGAAGGAAGGAAAGAACATTTTAGCAATTTAAAAATTTAGACAGTTGCTGTCCCTGAAACAGGATACTCCATGTCTCAACTCTGCACTTTGCATTGGTACCTTTTGTCTGCAATGAATTTCCTCTTAACCGCACATACTTATGATCTTTTGTCCCCTTCAAAACCCTGTCCAAGTGAGCACCCTAATGCGTGAAGCCTTTACTGATACTCTCAACCAGCAGTGCTCACACTTGACATTTATCATGTTTATGTTTTCAATATTCTTACTCAATATCTCCTCATGTTTATATTTTCAATACCTTTACACATCTCCTCGATAAATGTTAGCTGCTTGAGGTCAGGGGCTATTTTTGTTTTTATTTATTCTGTGTCTACTACAATGCCTATCATCATATTAGATGATTATTGAATGCATTAAAAAAATTCTTAAGTGCCTATTATGTGCTAAACACTTAACTAAATTCATTGATTCATTGTTTTTGGTTTGCTTTAGTTACTGCAAGGTTAATTCATTTGTCAGTAGTCACACAGATAATATATGTAACAGGCAGGCCTTGAAAAAAATCTTTGAATCTGAGGACAGTTTATATGAACTCACATATTATATATATATATATATATATATATATACATACATATATATATACATATATATATGTATATATATGATCTGAAGACAGTTCATATCATCATAATAATACTAATAATAGGTAACATTTATGTAGTGTTTATTATAATCGAGGAACTATACTAAGCACATAGTATTCATCATACTGGTCACATAGTTTTAAGCAAATTACATTTATTTAGTCAATCACAAAGTCCTTAATTTAGTCACAAAGTACAAAAGTCAAAGTCCTCCACCCATGGGATACAATCAAATTATAATATCATTAGTCACTACTCAGTACCCTCTTAAAGGGTAGTGGAAAGCACAAAGGCCATACACTCCTAAGTCACAATTAATTTATAATATTATCAGTCACTACTCAGTACCCTCTTAAGGGGTAGTGGAAAGTAGAAAGGCCATCCAACCCTATGTCACAAGTAAGTTACAACTTCATCAGCCACTATTCAGTATTTTCTTAAGGGGTAGTAGAAAGTACAAGGGCCATCCACTCCTAGCTCTCAAGTAAGTTACAATTTTACCAGGCAGCATTAAATATCCAAGGAGAGGTCTTTTCATCTTGACTTGAGGAAGGCTCTCAGCTTCCATGGTTCCTCTTCCATGGTGCCAGTTTCTACCTGAATCCACCAAGCTGTCACCTGGGTTCAAAGGCAGAAATCTCCCAGTTCTTTGCCCAGCTCTTCATGTAGTTCCTGTTCCATATTGAAGCTTATAATATCCAGACCAACTCAAGTACTTCATTCACAGTTTCTGTTCCTGGGAAGACAAAGCTTAACAAATCCAGAGACAAAGTATTGACACCACACTCATGTTTCCTCTGGCAGCTCTCGCTGGCCCTTGGAAGCTCTCAACAGAAGTTTCCAGAAGAAAAGTTGCAGCAGAAGCTCCATTCTCAACATCCAAATCACTTTCTCCCATTTTCAAAATTAAAATCACTTTCTCTAGCTCCATTCTCATTTATTTTCTCACTTCTCAATTCTCAGTTCAATCCTCAGTCCAGCAGTAGCAGCACAGCCTTCAGATGCTTGCTGAGAGAAATTCTCTCTCTCTCTCTCTCTCTCTCTCTCTCTCTCTCTCTCTCTCTCTCTCTCTCTCTCTCTCTCTCTCTCTCTCTCTTTCTGTCTCTCTGTCTCTCTGTCTGTCTGTCTCCCTGGCAGTAGCTGCTCTGCCTCCAACATGCTTGCCCCAAGAAATTCTGACTCTCCCAGCTGGACCTTTTCTTTACAGATGGTATTAACTCCTCCCTGTTCAGCCCCTTCTTGTTACAACAGAAACAGGTCTTAATATCTTCTGTTTCTTAACAGAGGCTTGATATAATTAACTTGACACTAAGTGCTAAGTACCTGTTTGCTCATCAATACAAAGGGATCTTCAGATTTCATTACTATTAAACTGACATGCTCAGGATCACAGAGGGTAGGAATATTTGAGACTGGATTTGAACTCAAGTCTTCCAGTCTTCCTCATTCCAGACTTGGTGCTCTGGCAATTGCACAATATTGGTAACACACACATACATACATGTATGCATGTATGCATACACACATACATACATATAGGCAGACATACACACATGCATCAATATACAGACACATATAGATGTGTAAATATGTATGTTTGTGTGTATATATATACATATAAACTTTCATCTATAGCCTTCAGATTACAAATACATGTGCATGTATATATTTATGTACATATTTGCCTGCATATATAAAATTTATATATCTATATTGTTTTAATAAATTTATACTACACAGACTGAGGGGGGCAGTATGACATAGTAGAGAGAATACTGGAATTGTAACTTGTTGGGGATAGATTCAAATCTTGACTTTGTTCCTTCCTTCTGAGGTTATATTGAATTTTTCCATATCACTGGGCTGAGTACAGGGGA
The DNA here is from genome assembly GCF_028583685.1 of Petaurus breviceps papuanus. NCBI lineage: Eukaryota > Metazoa > Chordata > Mammalia > Diprotodontia > Petauridae > Petaurus > Petaurus breviceps. The sequence goes on along the minus strand of NW_027186374.1, from coordinate 2,054,812 downwards.
TGAGTCTAGAACTTAGAGTCAGGAAAGCATGAGTTCACATCCTGCCTAAGACATTCCTAAGTATGGTCCTTAGATGAGTTCGAATGAAAGGAAGATGATGTACTGTGTTAACTCTAATGCTGTAATCCATTTTCAGCATCTACAATGGACAAAAAAGGAAATAAAAACATTTAACTGACATCAAAATGTCTGGGAGGGAAAGAGGTTACATGGCATTATTTCCATTTTAAACATAATGTAAATGAGGCTTGTCTAGTAGAATAAATTTATCCAAATTCACATGATTGGTGACTTCTAGAATGAATATTCAAACCCATGCAAGATCTTCTAACTCACTCTTCATTGTCCCCAAATACTGTCTAGCTTTTGGACCAACAAATAGTTAGAGGATGTAGAGACTGAAATCAAGCTTTGATAATCAAAACAAAGGAATAAACAAATCAACAACATAAATGAAAGCTTAAAGAATCAAAGTAGCTGCAGTTGATCTGGGTTCCCTCTGTATGTGGATATTAGTTATGATAATAGCTATTATTGAATGAGTTACAATTCACAATGAATTTAATTCATTTGTAACAAATATAATTTGTAAAGTATTTGTTATTATTGAATGAATAATATTGATATATTATTTAGCAATAATATTAGCAGCAGGTCACATTTTTATAGCACTTTAACATTTCCAAATTGATACATAGGAATAAGTGAATGAATGACAGAAAGTTTCAGGATAGCATGGTGTGATAGTAATGCAACTTATTTAGGTCCTTGCAGTTAATAGCTGGTGTGATTAAGTCTATAAGATGTGAATGTCTCCTGCCTAACAAAACTTGTAGCTATATTCAAAGGGGAAAGCCTTTAAAGGGAAGAAGCACATGGAAGCCTTTGTTCAAGACAAAAGCAGAGTTGAAAATAAGGAAACTTTTTATTTGTATAGAAATATTGATGGTCCCACATGTAATTTATTCAGCAGGCATAGCAATAGATTGAGGAAGTAGAATTTCTACTACCAAGCCTGTGGTAAATCAATTAGTGTGCTTATTCCTTCCATGGAATTGTCCCTAGACAATTACAGAATTTCATAGGGCCGAGAGATGGAAGCCAACTTAGAGATCCCATTGTCTGATCCCTTTAGCTTCTGGAAGAGAAAACTGAGAACTGGAGAGAAGCAATTGACGTGAGGTTCACAATCCTCTCCTTCCAGGTTCATGGACTTAGAGCTGAAACTGTCTTCAGAAGTCATCTATTCCAGTACCCTCATTTACATACAAGGAAAGCAAGGCGAAGACAAGGGAAGGGATTTGCCCAAGGTCGGAAAAATAGGGACATGTGACATTTGAATTCAGGTCTCAGCAGAGCAAATATTCTTTACAATTATGACTCTTGTCAGGGGCACAAAGCAGTTAAGTGATTTACTTGGAGTCACAGAGTCAATTGGTGTCAGAAGTAGGACTGTGTAACAGAGGTAAAAGATCTTAGAGTTATACTTCAGAACTATATCTTCTGGCTCTAAGTAAAAATAGAAATATATATGAAATATGTGTATGTAAAAATATATAGATATGCATATGCATATATGTAAGATTTGAATATGTAATAGATACAATGTGAATATGTGTACTAGTAATAGAATATGTATTGTACTAGTAATAGAATTTAAAAATCCACCTGTATTGGCTTGGTTTTTTGGGTTGAGTTGTGAATCACACTTGTGCTATGGGTTTGTTGATGTGAAAAGAGAGGGCTGAACTGGGAGGAGCTGGTGCCATGTATTTAGAGAGGCACAAGCAAAGGAAGAGAGGTAAAAGAGTTTTAGAAAGCAGCATCATAGGGAAAGTGAGAGAGAGAGAGAGAGAGGATTGCTGAGGGCCAGTGCAAGCTGTCCAGGACTTTTGAGAGCTGCCACCCAGAGCTGCCAAGGACTGAGGAGACATGGCTATGATGCTGGTATTTTGTTTGTCTGTTTTGAAATGTTTCTGTCTGTATACTCTGAAGTTTGGTGTGCCTAACCTTTTCCCCTGAACTAGGTAAATGATATATTTGATTCATTAAAGCAAGATTGTAAACCCATTTTTAGTTGTTTTCCTTTAGAAAAGCAGATCTAAGAAGCTGTGTTGGCGGCCACCCTGGGGATGCTGGGGTGCTTGCTGGCAGAAAATGGCATTATGAACAGGATCTGCAGAGTATAAAGAAAATATGGGGGCTGGGATAATTTTTGTTTCGCAGGGGTGGTAGCTCTGACTCTGTGGAGACACAGAACAGGAGAGAAGAATGGCCTGCATGCTGACTTCACTGAGCTGAGAGTAGGAATGGTGAGCTGCCTGCACCAGGACTCAGGCAGAAGCCAGGAGTGGCAGCCTCCTGAGGGAGGAGAAAGAAGAAAGGAGTTCAGAATTCAGCCACAAGAGAAGATAAGAACTTTGTGGCAAAGCAGGAGAACTGATTGTGTTTTCTTGCATCCCACAGTTTGGGACCCAGGAGGAGGATGGACTTGTGACTGTGGTGGGTGTGGTGAAGGGCCATGGAACCCCAAGGACTCAACCCTGTTGATTTTGTTGCCCAGTTGCCTCTCAGGATTTGGAACCAGGGGCTGGAGCAGTGTGAGGGGAAGGAAACCCCTTCCCCCCAAGAGAACTTTATTTGGACTTGTTTTGAATTGAGGTGATTATAATGCAATGTACTTTGTGTTTGTTTAAGGCCCTGTGGCCACTTTGGTAACTTCAGTTCTGTATCTAGCAAATGTGACCTAAGAGATGTTAGTGTTAATTTAAATGTAAATTGCCTATGCTATGGGCATGAAAGATCTTGGGTGTGAATGTAATTGAAATGTAAATTTATATTGTTGCCATCTTTCTGAGATTGTATTGTGTAAGATCTTCCCTGCCCCTAGGTTAAATGGACCCAGAACCTGTGGCTGGAGGCTTGTTTTTCAGGAGATACTTTGTGATTAGGAAGTGGGTAGAGTGTTGTTACAATCTCTGAGCCAGGAGAAGGCTATATAATCCCCAATGTGAGGCATTTTTGGGGGCTCACTTTGAGAAGTGTTGTGTGATTTGACCAGAAACAACATGAAAACAAAGTACCAGCATCACAGTCATGTCTCCTCAATCTTTGGCAGCTCCAGGTAGCAGCTCTCAAAAGTCCTGGGCATCATGAACTTGCCATCAGGAATCCTCTCTCTCTCTCTCTCTCTCTCTCTCTCTCTCTCTCTCTCTCTCTCTCTCTCAGTGTCTGTCTCTCTGTCTCTCTGCCTCTGTCTCTCTGTCTCTCTCTATCTCTGTCTCTCTCTTTCTGTCTCTCTCTCCCTCTGCCTCCATGATGCTGCTTCCAAAAACTCTTCTGCCTCTCTTCCTCTGCTTGTGCCTCTCCAAATCCATGGCACCAGCTCCTCCCAGTTGAGCTCTCTCTTTTCACATCAACAAGTCCATACCACAAGTGGGATTCACAAGCTCTGGGTTTTAACACTCAACCCAAAAACCAAGCCAAGGCAGGGGGATCTTTAAATTCCCTTACTATTATAGCATACAAATATATAATATGAATAAATTTACTATATTTAGTATACTATATCACAAAACTCTTATAATGATACAACAGTATATAATACACTAATAGTATTTAATATATACTATGAAGTATATTATATTTTATTATGTGTTTTCATAATGCAACATAGTCACAGCATTATAATAAATTATAACATACATTTTAATATATGATTCTATGTGGTACCACATAATACTCTCTCTTACACACACATACTGTAACATTATAATTCATAGATACATATGTAGATATAGTTATATGGTAATTTTAAAGACATTTCCATTTTAAGTGTTCATATGAACTATTTGTGCCTGACTTGTGGTACAGCTTTCCAAGATTATATTTCTCTGATCATATATAGTTAGACACAATGCACCTTGACCCCAACATGTTCATGTCAATTTGAGCCTCTTCAAATATGGACACCAATCAGTCAATGATTCAACTGTATAGTAATGTATATTTGTATTTATGTTTATGTGTGAATGTATGCAAGCACACATGCATATGCATACACACATGTGGCCATATATAATTGCTCAGATGCTTGTGTATTATCTCATTTGGATGTGAGGTTTTAAGGGCGAGTATACTTTTTTTTTTTGCGGGGGGGATAGTAGGGCAATTGGGTTAAGTGACTTGCCCAAAGTCACATGGCTAATTTTTAGTGTTATGTTTCTGAGGCCAGATTGGAAATCAGGTCTTCCTAACTCCAGGGCTTGTGCTGTATTCAGTGTGTCACCTAGCCACCCCCAAAGACTATATTTTTCATCCTTTGTATACTTATAATTTAACACAGTACTCATGAAGAACAAAGTAATTGTTTGTTGGTTGATATTCTGAGCTCCAAGGTCATCTAGTCAGCCACTACAATAAATATGAGTGATCTTTATTACTTGTGGATGGACATTGGTACCCTACCCTAAATCATGGAAATATTGTGACACATTTGATTGTGAAATGTTAAAATTTGTTAATAATATCTTCTAATCAAGGTGTTTTCATGCAATTCCTTACTTTTAGCCTTCACAATAAATCTCTGAAGAATATTGTTCTGATATTGGTATACCCATTTTATGAATGAGAATATTAAGCTTAAAAGGAGCAGCTGACTTTCTCAAGCTTACCCAGTAAGTTAGTGACTGAAGAGTAATTAGAACACAGGTGTCCAATATTCTTTCCATTAAGAAAGTTGCTTTGAGAGTTACTGAGTCAAAGGCAATCTCAGCTTCATCTGGTTGAAATGTTAATGACCCAAGTTCATACAAATCTTCAATGAATCTTATATGCCCATGTCCAAAGACTTCACCACAAGGGTCTTGTGCATGTGAGAACTCTCTTTATACTTATCTAAGTTGATCCCTGGCCAACAAACACAGTTACTGGGGACATACTCAATGCCTTTCTTGATTTGTAGTCTAAAACTTTGAATTCTGTTGCCATGACTTAACACCCCAGGCAATCATGAGAAAAACAAATATGTCTTTTTAGCGCTAATATTATTTGTTCTAGAAATACCACATTATAATGAAAAATGAGATAACATAAATTCCAAAATATCAAAACTTTTAGTAACAGTGACAGATAAATTTATGGCAGTTATTATGAAGGTACAGTAGAATATTGTGCATAATATGGTGCAAAAGTCACGAGCCAGTTAGCAAAGATAAGATGGGAAAGTGTTAGGAAGCAGTTTTGCCAAACTTACTCTCACCAAACTCCTTTAAACAGAGCTAGAAAATCCACTACACTCAATACTAATTGGAAAATACAGAGAAAGTTATAGCAAAACATTTGTCCATTCCAAAATGGGGATATTAACCTAATATTTGATCAAGACAAAGACCCCAGACTCTGGGATAAGAACTGCTGGGAAAAGTAGAAAACAATAGAACACAAAGTAAATATAGACTAACATCTTACACCGCATTCCAAGATAAGGTCAAAATGAGAACATACTTAGACATAAAGGTTGATACCATAAGCGATCTGGGAGATCAAGGAATAGTTTGCCCATAAGATCTATGGAGAACGGAAGAATTTGTGACAAAAGAAGAGGTAGAGAGCATTACAAACTGTAAAATTGAAGTTTTTTGTTTGATTAAATTAAAAGATTTTGCTTGTTAAATGTTTTTCCTTTGTTTTTGAAGAAGACCATGATATCAGTGAAATACCAATGAAACCAATATTAGAAGGAAAGTAGAAAGCTGAGAAACAATATTTACAGCAAGTGTTAACTGATAAAGGTCTCATTTCTCAAATACATAGAAAACTGGGTCAACTTTATAAGAAAGACATTCCACAATTGATAAATAGTCAAAAGATATGAGCAGGTAGCTTTCAGATGAAGAAATTGGTTATCTATAGTCATATGGATACATACTGCAGCTCACTATTGATTAGAGAAAAGGAAATCAAAAGAACTCTGAGGTACTACCTCAAACCTATGAGATGGGGTACTAGGAGAGAGAAGTTATTTGATACATGTTGGAGGGGAGGTGGGAAAATTTAAATAATTCATTCAAAGTCATTCCTCAAATAATATTTCAGTTACAATATACAATTATTTCTTGATTCTGCTCATTTCAAATTTTATTATATCATGTGGGTCTATGCATTTTTTTAATTTATTTTTTATTAATTTATTTATTTTTAGTTTTCAACATTCATTTCCATGAGATTTTGAGTTCCAAATTTTCTCCCCATCTGTCTGCTCCCTGCACCCAAAAATGACATGCACTCTTTATACCTCTTCTCCCCATCTTCCCTTCCTTCTATCATGCACCTCTCTTTCCCATCGCCCTTTACTTTCTTGTAGGGTAAGATTGATTTCTAAATGACATTGCTGGCATATGTTATTTCCCAGTTACATGTAAAAACAATTTTAACATTTGTTTTTAAATCTTTGAGTTACAAATTCTCTCCCTTCTTCCCTGCCATCCACCCTCACCGAGAAGGCAATCAATTCAAAATATGATATATGTATGTAGTTATTTAAAAAAATTCCATAGTAGTCATGTTGTGAAAGACTATATTTCCCTCCATCCTATCCCAGCCCCCACTTATTCTATTTTCTCCTTTGACTCTGTCCCTTTTAAAAATTGTTTGCTTTGAGGCGGCTAGGTGGCACAGTGAGTAAGAGTGCTGGCCCAGGCATGGGGAGACCTGGGATTGGTTATGGCCTCAGATACTCGGCACCCACACAAAAAATAACTTGTCATGTAACCTTGAGCAAGTTACTTAACCCCAATTGCTTTAAAAAAAAATGTTTGCCTCTGACTATCCCATCCCCCAATGTGCTCTTCCTTTTATTATCTACCCATTTTTATCCCTTTCCTCTTTACTTTCCTTTATGGTAAGATAGCCAATTGAGTGTGTATGTTATTCCCTCCTTAAGCCAAATCCAATGAGAGTAAAGTTCAATAATTCCCTATTCCCTCTCCCCTCTCCCCTCTCCCCTCTTCCCCACCACTGTGAAACCTTATGAGATGATTTAACCCATTTTATGTCTCCCTTTCTCCTTCTCCCAACATATTCCTCTCTTACACCTTAATTTTATTTTTTGATATTATGCTTTAATATTCAACTCACCCTGTGCCATATATATGTCTATCTACATAAACAGACATATATACATGCATATAAATACGGACACATGCATACATTATATATATATATATATACATATACACACATACAATATATACACACACATGCATACATTCATTGTATGTATGTGTTTCCTCCAACTATCCTAATACTAAGAAAGGTCTTATGAAATACAAATACCATCTTTCCATGTAGTAATGTAAACAGTTAAACTTTAATAAGTCCATTATGATTTATTTTCCTTTTTTGCCTTTTCATGATTTTCTTGATTCACTGTGCACAGAGAGAGGGAGGCCTGGAAAACGAGGCCTGATCAACGGGGTAGCAACTCATCCCACCAACCGCAAGGGTCATTGCTAGGCCTAACATTGAAGGGCTGGGACTAGATGGAGCAGGATAAGAATCAAATGCAGGGTCCCTGGCATGGTCAGTAACTATTCCTGGGACTACAATCCACAGCCCAGAAATTTAAAAAACCCCTATCTGGACCTCCAGGGACCAGTATGGCAGAGGGAACCCCAGCTTCTCCAATCCCCCTCCCCCTCAGACCCTGAAAACCTAGTAATTATCACCTCAGGGCAAAACCTTAAAATGTAAAGGCTTGGGAACCTCCTAGAGGATGGGCATGGCTAAGGCCCTGCCTTAAAATGAGTAGAAAGTAAAGACTTTGCAAAGAAAAAGACTCTGGATTCCTACTATCCTGAGAGGGAGGAACCAAATTCAGAGGGAGTGAGTGTTGAATCCACACCCACATCTGAAGGCTCAACAGGGAACTGGTCTCAAGCACAGAAAGCATTTCTAGATGAGTTCAAAAGGAACTTTGAAAACCAAACAAGAGAGATAGAAGATAAAATGAATAATTCTCTTAAAATATAAATTGCAAAATTAGAAAAGCATTACAATGAAGAAAACAGCTGCTTAAAAAAAATGTGTGATATGGAAAAAGGAGCTCCAAAAACTAACCAAGGAAAATAATTTGCTAAAAACTAGAATCAAACAAATTGAAGAAAATAATTCTATGAGGAACCAAGATTTAGTCACAGATCAAGAATGAAAAATTAGAAAAAGAGGTAAAACATCTCAATAGAAAAATGACTGACCTGGAACACAGATCCGGGAGAGAGAATCTGAGAATCATTGACCTACCAGAAAAATCATGATGAAAAAATGAGATCTGGCAGCCTCTACACTGAAAGATCAGAGGAAGTAGAATACAATTTTTAACAAGGGAAGAGCTCAGGTTACGAACAAGGATCACCTACCCAGCAAAACTGAACATATTTGTCCAGGCAAGGAGATGGTCATTCAACAATATAAGAGATTTCCAGACCTTCCTGATGAAAAAGCCAGAGCTCAATGGAAAATTCAAACTCCAATTATGAGACATAAGGGAGACATAGAAAGGTAAACAAGGAAAACACATACACACACACTGTTATTTAATAAGAACAAACAGTTTATAGACAAGTAGAGAGTATGAGTATAAATTACACAAAATGACAATTAAAAAAAAGTGATTAAGGGTTGCAAAGGGAATGAATTGGAAGAAGCAGAAAGAATGAAGTGTAAAAAGGTAAATTATGCCACACAAAGAAGCATAAAAACAGTATAGCAGAGGGAAAGAAGGGAGAGATATGAGTATTATATGAGCCTTTCCCTCACTGGTTCTGGTGCAAGGAGAGAATAAAAAAACAGTTAAGCATAGGACTCTATAGAGAAGAGATACAAAATGTATCATAATAGAGGGGAAGAGGGGAGGGAGAGAACCTTTGCATGAGATTTGTTCCTATCACTTTTGGTGTGAAGAAGAAATAGCATACTATATGTAATAGTAATGGAATTTAAAGATCCCCCTGTATTGGCTTGATTTTTGGATTGATTGTGCTAAAACCCAGAGATTGTGAATACCACTTGTGGGATGGACTTGTTGATGTGAAAAGAGATTGCTGAACTGGGAGGAGCTGGTGAAATAAATTTAGAGAAACACAAGAAAACAGAGAGGCAGAAGGACATTTTGGAAGCAGCATCTTTGAGGCAGAGAGAGACAGAGAGGATTGCTGAGGACCAGTTTCAATTATCCAAGACTTTTGAGAACTGCCACCCAGAGCTTCCAAGGACTGAGGAGATGTGACTGTTATGCTGGTACCTTGTCTTTCTGTTTTGATGCTGTTTGCCAGAATTGTTCACTGGTGAAAGACAGTCCTGTTGTTACAGAGGTCCTGGAACCTTGCTGTTGGTTCTGAGCTCCTGAGACTGTTCTGCAGACAAAGAGTGAATTCTGTCCGCTGGTGAAGGGCAGTGCTTTTGTTGCAGAGGTTCTGGAACCTTGATGTTGGTTAATAAGCCCTGAAGAAGGATTTTCTTGTTGTATGTTTACAGAAATCCTTGAAGAGGGTTTTGCTAATGTCTTCAGAGGTCCTAGGACTGTTCTGTAGACAGAGAATGAATTAATGAAGACACTGGCAATGTATCTTGTGGCCTCGCTAAGCTTTGTCTCCCCAGGAACAAAGATTGCTGAGAACTTGCCTCGGGTCAAGATGAAGAGAAGACCTCTCTTTGGGTATTAAATGCTGTGCTTAAGCTTGTTGTAACTCTGGGGTAGATTCAATTGTGATCCAAGGGAGCTCTGAACCAACAGCCAGGTTCCAACAACAGGACTGTCCTTCACCAGTGGACAGAATTCACTCTCTGTCTACAGAACAGTCTCAGGAGCTTTGAAACAACAGCAAGGTTACAGGACCTCTGCAACAATGGGACTACCCTTCACCAGTGGACAGAATTCAATCTCTGACTGCACAACAGTCTCAGGAGCTCTGAACCATATTCATACTATTACATTATTTTAAGAATAAAAATATCCTACAGGCAGTAGGAAGGGAGAAAGGGCTACCAAAGAAGGGATTGGTTGGAATGGAGGAAAATAGGGGGAAAGGGAGGAAAAGGGAGGGAGGCTGATAAGAAGGGAAGACTGAGGAAGGCTGTGGTCAAAAGGAAAACTCTTAAGGAAGGGAATGGAGAAGGGGAGAAAAATACAAGCAAAACAGGGAATATAATGTAGGGAAAGAAACAAATGGTAATAATAAAGGTGAACCTGAATGGAATGAACTCTCCCATAAAATGAAGGCAGATTGCAGAATGGATTAAAAACCATAATCCTACAATATGCTGTTTACAAGAAACACATCTAAAACAGAGGGATACACACAGCATAAAGATAAAGGCTGGAATAAAATATATCATGCCTCAGCTAAAGTAAAAAAAAAAAAACAGGGGTAGCAATCCTTATCTCAGATAAAGCAAAAGCAAAAATTGATCTAATTAAAAGAGATAAGGAAGGAAACTATATCCTGCTAGAAGGTACCATAAAGAATGAAGCAATATCATTACTTAACATATATGCAGCAAGTGGCATAGCATACAAATTACTAGAAGAGAAGGTAAGGGAATTAGAGGAAGAAATGGATAGCAAAAGTATACTAGTCAGGGACCTTAATCTCTACCTCAGGGAACTTGATGAATCCAACCTCAAAATAAAGAAGAAAGAAGTTAAAGAGGTGAATAGAATTTTAGAGAGGGTGGATATGATAGATCTCTGGAGAAAAAAGAATGGGGATAAAAAGGATTACACCTACATATCAATGGTACATGGCACATACACAAACATCAGCCATGTACTAGGACATAAAAACCTCACAGTTCAGTGCAGAAAGGCAGAAATGTCAAATGCATCATTCTCATATCATGATGCAATAAAAATCATATGCAGTAAAGGGCCATACAAAGACACACTAAAAACTAATTCCACTGCCTCTGATCTTTCAGTGTAGAGGCAGTCAAGTACTGTGCCATCCTCACTGTGGTTCCTCAATATTCAAATTGTTTCTTTCTGGAGAGTTGAAGTATTTTCTCTTTTACCTGGTAGTTCTGGAGTTTGGCAAAACGTTTCGAGGACTTTTCAGTTTGGGATCTCTTTGAGGACGTGTCCAGTGTATTCTTTTGATTTCTATTTTACCCTCAGGTTCTAGTATCTCAGGGCAGTTTTTCTTGATAAGCTCTTGGAGGATGTTGTCCAGACTCATATTTTCATCATGATTTTCTTGTAGGCCTACGATTCTCATATTTTCTCTCCTGGATGTGTTTTCCATGTCAGTTATTTTTCCATTGAGATATTTTTTCCTCTTTTTCTAATTTTTTATTATTGATGTTTTGCTTGAGTGATTCTTGGTTCCTTAAAGAGTTATTCGCTTCAATTTGGTTGATTATACTTTTTAGCAAATTATTTCTTTTTTTAGTTTTTGGAGCTCCTTTTCCATATCACATATTTTTTTCTTTTTAAGGAGTTGTGTTCTTCATTGTAATGTTTTTTTCTAATTTTGAAATTTTGATTTTAAAAGAATTATTCATTTTGTCTTCTATATCTCTCATTTGGTTTTCAAAGTTCCTTTTGAGCTCATCAAGGAGAGCTTTCTGTGCTTGGGACCAGTCCCCTGTTGATACTTTAGCTGTGGGTGTGGAGTCAACATTGTCTCCCTCTGAGTTTGGTTCCTCCCTCTGAGAATAGTAGGACTCTAGAGTCTTCATCTTTACAGTCAGCTTTATACCCATTTTTAGCCAGGGCCCTACTCACCCCCTTCCTCTAGGGTTCGCAAGCCTTTACTCTTAAGGGTTTTGCTCTGGGTCAATAATTACTATGATTTCGGGGTGGGGGGGTGTGTTGGAGCAGCCAAGGTTCACTCTGCCATCCTGATCCCTGGTGGTCCAGATAGGGGCAGTTTACATTTCTGGGCTATAGTTTGGTAGTCCCAGGAGTATTTGCTGCCCCTGCCCAGGGACCTGCATTTGATTCTTACCTTGCTTCATCCAGTACCATCTCTGCAATGATAGACCTGGTAGTGGCCCTTGTGGTTGGTGGGACTACTTTCTGCCACGCTGATCAGGCCTCATCATCAAAGCTGCCTCAGCCCCAATGTGGGGTTTGGCTCCTTGCCTGCCTTCTGGCATCCATTTTGGCAGCAGTGAAATTTTCAACTTATCTAGCTGTTCAGTATCATGTTTCATCCTTAGTCCTCTAGAATCATGATTGGCCATTATTCTCATAAGAGTTCAGAATAATAGTATTCCATAACATTTATATACAATAATTTCTTCATCCATTCACCAATTTATGGGTATTCCCTCAGATACCCATTATTTGTCATCTCAAAAATACCTTTAGATGTGTTTTTAATATATCCTTAGAGTTTGTTTGGCTTAAAACTAAACCATCCATTCATCTACCCTCAAATTATTTCTACTTGTCCCTTTTTTCATTTCTCTTCTATTTCACTGTTGATTGCAATATAATTCTGTATGTAATTGTGCCTGAGTACATGCACTAATCTTTGACCAGCTCTAATGAAAATGAGGTTTATCTGTTAGTGGTTGTCCTATGCTCTACCCACTCATTGTTTCTGTAAATATCTACTTCCATACCTTGATTATAGATATACATTTCTATTTTTCCTTTCCCTCTCCCACTCCCACCAGCAGGATATCCTTTTCCTCTCTCTTTTTCCATTCTCTACTTTTTTTAAGCAATCGGGGTTAAGTAACTTGTGCAAGGTTACACGGCCAGTTATTTCTGGGTGTGGTGCTAAATATCTGAGCCCAGATTTGATCCCCAGGTCATACTGTCACTGGAGCCAGTGCTCTTACTCACTGAGCCACCTGACCACCCCTCCATTCTCTTCTTAAGATCATCAAAACATAACATAACTACTTCCAGAGCTCACTATATTGAATTTATTTTATGGCCCCTGAGGATGATAAGGTTCATAGAGGGCATATAAATCATCTCCCCATATTTGAATGTAAGGTGTTTATACTTTATTAGTCTTTTATATTCATTCATTCATGTTTGCCTTTTGATGTTTCTCTTTCCTTCTGTGTTTAACTTTAAATTTTTATTTAGCTTTTCATTTTTCATCCTGAATGTTTGGAAATTCTCTTTATCCTTAAAGGTCTGTTACATTCTGCTACAGCATTTTTAGTAATTTTTATTGCTATTTTCTGTTACTTACATTATTATAGTATCATGTGTATCCCTTTCCTGCTACATTCAACAGAGCCATTCCATAGGCAAATAGTACCTCTTGTGGCATTAGGATCAGGTTTTCTGGATAATCTTTTCTTCTCTCTCTCTCTCTCTCTCTCTCTCTCTCTCTCTCTCTCTCTCTCT
>NW_027186374.1:2028511-2041430 GCF_028583685.1 Petaurus breviceps papuanus | reverse complement strand
TCTCTCTCTCTCTCTCTCTCTCTCTCTCTCTCTCTCTCTCTCTCTCTGTCTGTCTCACAACTGTAACCCTTCTCTGGTTACCCGTTACATATCTGTTCTGGAACTCTAGGCCATCCCATTGTCTAGATGCTTTTCTGCTTCATGAAACTTGATAAGAGTTAAATCTCTTGTTTGGGCTAAAGGAAATTGAGCAGCCAAATCCTATCTGCAAAAGCCAATTGAAGGGGATACTAATTATACATTGTGTGATGCTAATTTGATTTCCACTTTCCAAATCGATTGCTTTTTCTTTGCACTTTTTATCAGGCTTTGTATGTTGAGGCCCTCACAGGTTGTTTATATTTTTTCCAGGTACTCTTGATTATCAAAGGGATATTCTACACATCCTGGTTATTGATAATCAGGGCCTGAGCTACTTGAATTTATCACTAGTTCATGGTGATGAGAGATGGACATCTTGCTTTATTGTGAGTCAGAACTTATTAACTCAGGGCCACAAAATGTCTGTGGCTATGATGACATTTTCTTGCAGGTAAAAGGAGCTTAGAAGTCAATGTAGCTCAGCCTGGTCCTGAACAGCAATCTCCTCTGCCATGCATCCAACAGGAGTCATCAAATTTTTGCTTGAATATGTTCAATGAGAAGTCAATTATCTCCTGAAGAAGCCAATTCAACAATATATCTGTATCTATATGATATACCTACATTAATCTACATTTGTATGACAGGTAGAGGGATAGATATAGATGCATGTATACATACACACACACACACACACCACTGTGGTTGCCGTTGTTGTTAAGTCATTTTTCAAATGTGTCCAACTCTCTTGGCCACTGGATTGGAAAACGTGAGTTTACACTCCAATCCATAAGAAGGGCAATACCAAGGAATGTTCAAGTAACCAAATAATTTTCTTCATCTCACATGCCAACAAGGTTATGTTTGAAGTCCTGTAATGTAGGCTTAAGCAATACATGAACCAAGAATCACCAGAAATTCAGGCTGGTTTTCAAAGAAGGAGAGAAACTAGAGAATAAATTACTAACCTTTGCTAGATTGTGGAAAAAGTTAGGAAGTTCCAGTGTGGAAAACTACTTCTACTTCATTGTCTATGCCAGTCTTTGTGTGGCACATGACAAAATATTGCCAGTTACCAAAGAGATAGGAGTACCAGATCATCTTACTTGTCTCCTGAGAAACCTGTAGTGGACCAAGAAGGGACAGTTAGAATTGAACTTAGAACAACTGATTGGTTTAAGAGTTGGAAAGGGGTACAAAAGGATTGCATATTGTCACCTTACTTATTTAACTTATTTACAGACTATATTATCTGAATTGTCAGTCTGTATTGGATCAAGAGCCTGAATTAAGATGGCTGGGAGAAATAACAATCTCAGATATGTAGATGATGCCATTCTGATGGCAGAAAGTGAAAATTTAAGAAGCCTCTTAATGTGGGTGAAAAAGGAAGGTGTAAAGGCTAGCTTGAAGCTTAACATTAAAAAAAAAAACTGAAATCATGACACTTGGCCCCATCACCTTCTGGAAAATTGGAGGGGAGGGAAGAAATGGAAGCATTGTCAAATTTTATATTATTGGCCTCAAAGATCAGCACAGACTGTGACTGATACCATGAAATTAAAGACACTTGCTCCTTTGAAGGAAAGTTATGAAAAATCTTGAAAGCATACTAAAAAGCCGAGACCTTACTTTACTGGCCAAGATTCATATATTCAAAGTTTTGTTTTTTCCAGTAGTAATGTATGGCTGCAAGAGTTGGCCTATGAGGAAAGCTGAGCACCTTAGACTCAACACTTTCCAATTGTGGTACTGAAGAAGACTTTTCAGTCCTTTGGACAACAAGGATATAAAATCAGTCGATATTTAAAGAAAATAATTGAGACTACTCATTGGAAGGACAAATGATGAATTTGGGGCTAAAGTACTTTGGTCACATAATCAGAAGACAGGACTCATTGGAAAAGACCTTTTATGCTGGGAAAGATTGAAGGCAAAAGAAGAAGGGAATAACAAAGAATTAGATGGATAGATAGTGTCATGGAAACAGTGAACATGTGCTTGGATAGTCTTTCGGAGATAGTGGAGTATAAAAGGGCCTGGCATGCTATGATCCATGGAGTTACGAGGAGTTAGAAATGACTCAGTGAATAAAGAATAATAGCATTTTAGTTGTGGCTAAGTGGCATAGTGAATAGAGCACCCATTCTGGAGTCAGAAGGACCTGAATCCAAATCTGACCTCAGACACTTAACAATTAACTAGCTGTGTGACATTGGGCAAGTCACAATCCCAATTACCCTGCCTTTATCCATCTAAAAAACAAAAAATAATAATAATAATACCATTTTAAATAGTAATGATAATTTTAAAAAATAGGTAATGGACAAAAGAAAGGCCATATCATAGAGTTTGGATCAGTAATTTCATTGATAAAGGAAATTCTAGTTGAGCATTATTTTTCAATATATTCAGAGTGTTATCTTCCCAGGGCTTTATAGTTTAGAGAGTTGGCTCTAAACCTCAGAAATTAAATGACTTGACCAGAGTACCATGGGGCAGTGTGGGTCTAAGAAGTGACATGAGCTAAGGTCCTCCTCATTCTGAGAAGATTTGTCTATCCATCATGACATGTTGCCTCTTAAAAAGACAAAATATAGGATATAAAACATAATATGATTATATAATGCCAAAGCTAATACAGCATCAATCATTTGGAGAGAAGAAATGTATATTCTTAAAGCAATGACTTTCAATAGTCTCCTCTGTCCAGAAATAGATTTGTTCAAATTTTCTCTAAAAGATTTAACAACAGAGATAACCTTATTTTTTGACAGTCTCATAAATATCAGTGGGACATACATAGGTTCTTATAGACCCTTTCTATAATGTGTGTAGGACAGTTATGTGGCTCACTGGATAAAGTACTGGACCTACAGTAAGACTCATCTTCCTGAGTTCAAACTGGCCTCAGACACTTACTAGTTATATGACCCTAGACAAGTCAAGTAAGCCTATTAAGTTCAGTTTCCTCATCTATAAGATGAGTTGGAGAGGAAGATGTAAAACCACTACAATGCCTTTCCTAAAAAAATACCCAAATAGGGTCACAAAAAGTTGGGCACAGATGCAATGACTGAACAACCACCACAACTTTCATCACAATCATATATCAAAACTTGTTCAGCAATTCCCCAATTGAGGGGCATTGCCTCAATTGCCAATAATTTTTTAAGCACAAAAGAGTTGCTATTAATACTTTGGACATGTAGCTCCTTTTCCTTATTTTTGGTCTTTTTGGGGTACAGACCTAGTAGGGTTATCACCCATAGAATCTTATGGGGAGAAATAAGATTTCTTTCAGGTGACTTTTCTTCCAAGTATGAATGCTCAATTGAAGGAGTAATCCTAGAATGTGTGTTAGTCAAATAAGCAACCAGAATAAAGGATGACACCGAAGAAACACGTGAGTAAAATAATATGGGCTTATGAGATCAATAAGTAATTGGTAAGCTTCATTTACACTCCACTATCATACCAATGTTAGGAAAATGCGTCAAAGATCCAATCTTGTTGATTCTCTGACATATGATGAACTTAGGGGAAGATACATTTATGAGTTGCATAGGATGATAAGAGATGATATAAGACATCACTGGAGAGAGTTACAAATCAGTGAGATTCTGATGTATATGCAATTTTTAAATCATCATTAACAGTAACAGAAATATCTTTTAAAGACAAATTAAGAAGAGCATTCAATTAATTCTATTAAGTAAAACTTCCATTAATTTTCTCTTCCTTTCTAACCCTTTACCTTTCCAATAAACTCTTGTCTAGCCTGTGACAACCTTGAAATGATCCTACCAATTTTATTGATTACCACATTTTGTTGAGATGGAAGGCACCAATAATTCTCTTTCTGGTGAAATACACAACCACCAGGAATTGAGATGCCATCTTACTTCTCCTGCACACTCTAATTCTAGTCCATTCCATTCACCCTGAAGCTAAATTTCCCTATTACTCATGAGTATGAGACGTTTGACAGAGATTTTCTTGTTTTCTCTATTTGTAAACTCAGTATTTGTAACTTATAAACATTTACTATTAATTTTTGTTCCTTGAATCCCTTCATTCTTTGAATTTTCACTCTCCCTTCCTTCCTTTTTTTTCTTCCATTTTTTATGATACCAAATCCTGGCTTAAATTGTGTACCTTTAATACCCTGATGCTGTATACATGGGGGAAAAATAAGAAATTGAACTACATATCATGAGCAAATAGACTGTGGCAGGAGTCAACAAGGAGACAGAAAAAGACATGCCAGATGAGGCTCCCAGCATGACAGAGCACACACTTCAAAAGACTGCCAGACTTTTATCAGGGCTATGGGGAAAAAAGTGACAGGCAAATCAAAATGTTTATTGTCCACTTGCTCACTTTTTCTCCTGGGGTTGTGGGGAGAAGCAACATAGAACCTAAGAGCAGTGAAGAAACCCTATCACTGCCCACCCCGAGGAAATCTTCACATATCAGGTGGACAAACTGGCCTTTGAGGTTCCTTTAAAAAGTGACATTCTATAAATTGGCTAGAGACAAGATTTTAGATACAAGTAGCATTGGAAAGGCTGCTTTGAAAGGGCGAGAACACATAGTTACTAGAGAACCCCAAGACAATGGCTCAAATGACCACAAGTTAGGAGTAGAGTACAGCAGTGGAGGAGTGTGTGTTCAGGGCAGGTTGGACTGGTTGGCCTCAGTGGTACGCTGCCTTTTATAGAGTTTGTCATTCTACTTTCTGAAGAGACCATTAGGAAAACATAATTAAGGTCATATCTTAGAAAAAATGGTCTATCTTCTCTCTTCTACAATCTGTATTCCCAAATTCATCAGTGTATAGCATTGAAAAGAATATTGACTTCCGAGTGAGAGCACCTGGTTTCAAATCTTATTTGTGCCAATGATTAATGATCTAGGATAAATCACTTAACTGCTTTGAGTCTTAGTTTCTGTATTTTTGAAAGGAAAAGACTGAAATTTATGGCTTCTAAGATTCCTTTCAGCTCTAAATATATGACTCTAATTCACCTTGGGTCCCTCACTTTGCAACAATATGTTGCTTAATTCTTCAGGTCTTAGTAAGTAGTGTTTAGTGTATCTTGTTGAATAAAAAAATAATCATTGCAATATTAAATATTAAATCTGATTGTGTCCTTACCATGAAAAACCATTTCTATTGGCCTTCTTTCATGATCTTTAAGGAACAGGATGGTAGAGGCTGCTACTTATTTCACAATGTTCTTATGAAAACAATTCATTGTGATTGGATTCAAGTTTAAAGGGACTGATGATGCTTACACTAAAGAAGAAAAGCCCATTGAAGACAGAGATGACAATGAAGCTATTTATAATGACAATGGTGTTGATGACAACCATGACACAAATAATGGTGGTGGTGGTGGTGATAGTGATGGTGATAATGGTAGCAGTGGTATAGTACTTGTAGCTGAAAGAACTTTAAAGTCTATAAAGCACAACATAAACACTTTCATTTGATCTTGAAAAGTGTTTTGGGAGCTAAATAATCCAGCTATTAGCATCCTGATGGTACAGATAAAGAGATGAAGGTTGACAGAATATCAAAGCCTTGCTTAGAGTGACAGAACCTGTGTTTAAAGAAGGATTGAAGTTACATCCTCATGATTTTATATCTGTCACCAATATTGTACTCTGCACCATGTATGCCTCCCTTCTGTGATTCCTATCTTCAAAGTAAATACTTTAAAGGAATGTCTTGGGGGAGAAAGATTAGGTTTCTTCTGCCTACATTCAAATGGGATAGATGATACAAGGGGACAGGAAGAATTAAGAGCAGTGATCAAAAGTTTAAAGGGGTTGATTTGATCTTGATGTAAGGAAAACCCTTAATTTTGACAATATTTTTCACTACTGACAATGGCAATGTGTAGTTGTTGCTATTGTTGTTTTGAGGTTTTAAAGCAGAGGCTGAATATTCACTTATTGAATGTGATATGGAGGAGATTCCTTTCTAGGAATTAGTTGAGCTATTTGGTCATTAGGGGCCCTTCTATTTCTGTGATTCAGTGGTCCCATGAAACCTAATTTGATATTTTTTAATTGTTGTTATATTTATCATCAGCACCATCACAAATATCACCATTCAGGAGCAGATCATCACCTCTAGAAATTATAAAAGGGTAGGGGATTCAAACTCACTGTTCTATACAGATTATTCAAAGAAATGGAAGAACTGTGCAACACATGGCTGGCAGTTGCAAAAATTTAACACCTACCAAACAACCAGCAAGATACAGCCTGAAGGCTCAAATCACACGACAGAAGCTTGCTATCAGTCATAAACTAACATGACACATCTTTGAGCTAGAAATTCAGACCTGAAAATAGCCTTGAGAATTCGACAAATAAACCAGACCAGAGACCAGAGGATCATCACAGATAACACTGCTCTATAATAATTTAGATGTAATATTTACCCATGAAATGCAATTTTTAAATTGTTTTTTTCCATAGCAAATATCCATAATATTCAAGCTCCGTGGTATACAAAACTATCAATATACCAGGAATTCAATGAATGACTTCAGTTCCATATGAGGAAACAGAGGTACATGGCATCTCTGGGGTCCTTGTTACACTCTCTGCTACTCGATTTGTGCCCGACTGCATAATTACATATGCAAGTACTTATATTCAGGTAGCAAAAACAAAACAAAACATTTTATTTCATTCATATCTGCAACAAGAGTCCACAGAATGTCAAATATCCAATATAACAGCAGAAAAATGATTTGTTCTTTCTATCTGAATTTCATCAAGCAAAATGGATAATAATTCGAATCATTTTGATAAAAATGACAACTTCATCATTATCATGGTCATCATCAGGGACTGTTACAGAAACAATAACAGTGAAGACTATAATTATGGTGAACACCACGACTATGAGTTTGGGAGCAGTGGCCAACCCCTGCCAAAACATCTGCAATTCCCTTTTAGTTTCATTTTAAAGCAAGTCGCATTTGCAGAGAGGCCTTTCTCACAGTAAGATACTCCTCACTTCAGACAACATATGGATGCCAACTTGGTCAGTGAGAGACCTTTTTGTAAATTTGAGACAGTTCTCATGGCACCTGCTGAAACGTGTTAATCTCTTCTGGAAAATCTATCAACTCACACCACCACCTTGTCTTTTTCCTTTCCTGTGCTACTCTACACCATAAGCTAAAGGCTTTTGCTTGATGAGAAAAAATGCTTATCTCAATTTGAAAACTGGGGCATAACCCTTTCCCCCTCCAGAGCTTACTTTTCTAATAGAACTATCCCACCTGTCACTTGAGAATCTTTGGCCATATGAAACCAACTACAGTTGAAAAATACTTTATAATTTTCAAAGAATTCCTCTTCCATGCTCTCACTGTAACATTACCAAAACCTCTGAAGCAAGGAGCAGAACCCTAATTGGTATTCCATTTTCTAGATGTGCAAAATGATATTGACACTGTTTTTAACTTTGAATTGCGACTAGAACCTGCATCTTCCACATTCATCTCCATGGCTTTCTGAACATGGCACAGTTACTTTCCTATGAACTAGCTTTCCTAGAACCCTAAAATCTAATAGCCTGGAGCAGTGCACAGAAAACCTGTGTTTCAGTTCCACCTCTGAAATATACTAGTTTGATGACCCAGGGAATGTCATTTAACTTTTCAGCATCACAAGGAAGTTTTGAAGATTCTGAATAGCAGAGAAGGTGAGAGAGTAAGTTGCTTACCAGGAGCTGCCTATCCTAATGAAATAAGAGATACGCCACTCCACCAAATGAATCCATTCCCAAGTTAAGGAGGCTCAGTCTTCTGGTATCTCCTCCTCAGTTCCCCATCCCCACCCCACCAACAGAAAAATGAATATAATGAAGAAACTATAATAGCATATAACTGAAAAGGGAAAATGAACTGGGAACATTTTTAAAAGAGAGTACAGCAGAAGTTACACAGATGGTGGGGTTTGATGGAAATAATGTTACATTTAGAGATAGAGAGAGAGACTCTCATTTCAAACTGCAGCTCTAGTATTCAAAAAAAGATGTCATTCAGAAATCCCAAACTAGTACTGCCAAATGTTTGTTATGGTATTGGGAAAATAACTATTACTATTTGAACCTGTTTCTGAAAATCTCCAAACTACACATTTGATTAATTATCTCCTATTTAGCCTTAAAAATATTGAGAGTAAATGTATATGTACACACATATTCACATTATATGTGTGTGTTTTTTCTGTTCTAGGAATGGATAGAGATTGTATGTATTATGTTTGACAAATCTCTCGACTTTTTATCTGTTAAACAAAGGAGTTGAAAAGCACAACCTTGAGGTCATTTCCAAATAATAATAAAATCAACAACAGTTATAGCCACAACAAAACAAGGATATTTTATATACTATGTTTAGGGTTTGAAGAGTTGCAATTCAACTTTGTTAAGTGGTAAAAGAGAATTCTGAGGGAAGTGGGGGTGGTGCAGAGAGGCCAGGACTAGACACAGCACAGAGGCTGGCATGACATGGTAGCAAGTTGATCCACCAAGCACAAGGGCCATTTCAAGGCCTATCACCCCAGGCCTTGTATCTTTCAGAGCTGGGTAAGAGACAAATGCAGAGCCCATGGCAATGGCAGCAGCTACTCCTGAGACTATTAGCCCACAGCCTGGAAATTTAAAGAACACCTATCTGAACTTACAGGGACCAGAAGGGCAGAGTGAACCTCAGATCCTCCAGTTCTCTCTCTGACCCTGAAAACACAGAAATCAGTACCTCTGAGCAAAATTCAAAATAGTAAATGCTTGGGAGTCCTAGAGAAAGGACTTGGCTTGGGCCCTGCCTCAAAATGAGTAAAAGACAGAAATGTAAAGACAATAGAATCATATCATTTCAAGCAGGAGGAACCAAATTCAGAAACAGACAGCATTGACTCCACACACACAGATGAAGCCTCAACAGGAAATGTGAGCTGGTCTCAAGCCCAGAAAGCATTCTTAGAAGAGCTCAAGAAGGACTTTGAAAACCAAACTAGAGAGAGAGAAAATAAAATAACTAATTCTTTTAAAATCAAAATTGCAAAAATAGAAAAAAAAACAGTTAAATGAAGAAAGCAGTTCCTTAAAAAGAAAAATGTGTGAACTAAAAATGAAATCTGAACATATGGAAAAGGAGCTTCAAAAAGTAACCGAGAATATTTTCGCTAAAAATTAGAATCAAGCAAATTGAAACTAATGACTATGTGAGGCACCAAGGATCAGTCAAACAAAACATCAAGACTGAAAAATTAGGAAAAGAGGTAAAATATCTCAATGGAAAAATAACTGGCTGGGAAAACAGATCTAGGATAGATAATCTGAGAATTATCGGTCTACTGGAAAATCATGATGAACAAATAAGCCTGGACAACATCTTCCAAGAGTTCATGAAGAACAACTGCCCTGAGATCCTAGATCAGAAGGTAAAATAGATATTGAAAGAATGTACCAGATACATCCTGAAAGAGATACCGAATTGAAAACTCTGGAAAATGCTGTAGCCAAATTCTAGAGGTATCAGGTAAAGTTGAAAATACTACAAGCAGCCAGAAAGAAACAATTCAAATATTGAGGAACTACAGTGAAGATTGCACAGAATATTTCAGCTTCCACATTGAAAGACTGGAAGGACTGGAGTATGATCTTTTGTAAAGCAAAAGAGCTTGGTTTACAACCAAAAATCATCTATCCAATAAAATTTACCTTAATCTTTCAGGCAAGGAGATGGTCATTCAATGATATGAGGGACTTCCGGACCTTACAGATAAAAAAAAAAAGTTAGAGTTCAATGGAAAATTCAATCTTTAATTACAAGACTAAAGAGAGAGAGATAGAAAGGTAATAAGGAAAACACACACACAAACACAAATAAAATAATTTGTTATTTTATAAGAGCAAAGTTTTTACATCCCTATATCGGAACATGATACCTCTTAATATTGAGAATTCTATACTTACCATGACATTTAAAAGGGATACAGATAAATAGAAGTTGTGGATATAAATTAAACAAAATGATGATGAAAAATCTTATTAAGTGGTGCAAAGGGACTGCAATGGAAGAAGAGTAAAGAATGAAGCAGAAAAGAGTAAATTATGCAATACAAAGAGGCATAAAAGCTTTATAGTAGAGGGAAAGAAGGGAGGGAGATGAACATTATGTGAGATTCAATCTCATAGGTTTTGGAATAAGGAGGGAATAACATAATCAGTTATGCATAGGACTCTATCTAGAAGAGACATAAAACCTATAGTAATAGAGGGAAAGAGGGGAAGGAGAGGAACATTACATGAGATCTATTCTTGTCAATCTGAGTTCAAGGTAGAAATAACATACTACATTAAGTATAAAAAATTATCATACTCTACAGATAGTAGGAGGGGGGAAGTGTAATGGGAATGCAAATTTGGAAGATCTTCCCTGCCCCTAGGCTAAAGTGCACCTGAAGCCTGGGGAGGGAGGCTTGTTTTTCAGTAGATACTTCTTGATTGGCCAGTGAGTCAATAAGGTTGTTACATTCTCTGAGCCAGGAGAAGGCTATATAAGCCCTGATGTGTAGCTTTGTTTTGGGACTCACTTTGAGAAGTGTTCTGTGATTTGATCTGAATTCTGGGAAGCCGTTGTTGAGAATCCCCCGGCTTTGAAAAACCCAGATGTGGAAACCCAGATGTTGACTGGGTATGGATGTAATGGTTGGACAGTTTGGAAATCTGTCTACATGATCTGTTTCTGTCTTGATAATTCTGCCTGTATGCTTTGAAGTTCGGGGTGCTGACCTTTTTCCCCTGAACAAGGTAAATGATATATGTCTGACTGATTAAAGTAAGCTTGTTAACCATTTTGAGTTGCTTTCCTTTAACAAAGCAGATCCAAGAACCTGTGGTGGCTGCAAACCCTGAGGACGCTTGGGGTGCTTGCTGCTACAGGAAGTGACACAAAAAGGGGAGGGTTTAGAAAGGAAGGAAAAAGTAGTAAAGGGGAAGGGTACAAAAAGGGATGGGGGGCTCATAATGAGGGAATACAAAGGGAGGCAGCATTCAAAAGGAAAGTTCTTAAGGAGGGGAAGAGAGAAATGCAAAAATAAGAGCATAAACAGGGGAAGTATTAGACTGGAGGGAAAGATACAGATAGTTATCATAACTGTGAATGTGAATGGGATGAACTCTCCCATAAAATGCAGGTAGATAGAAGAATGGATTAAAAACCATAATCTTACAATATGCTGTCTACAAGAATCACATTTGAAACAAGGAGATACACACAAGGTAAAGGTAAAAAAGGCTCAAATAAAATATATTATGCCTCAGCTAAAGTAAAAAAAAAAGCATGGATAGCAATCCTTATCTCAGACAAAGCAAAAGCAAAAATAGATCTAATTAAAAGAGATAAAGAAAGAAACTATATCCT
Organism: Petaurus breviceps papuanus; assembly: GCF_028583685.1. NCBI lineage: Eukaryota > Metazoa > Chordata > Mammalia > Diprotodontia > Petauridae > Petaurus > Petaurus breviceps. The sequence goes on along the minus strand of NW_027186374.1, from coordinate 2,029,884 downwards.
GATAAAAGGCACCATATATATGAAGCAATATCATTACTAAACATTGATGCACCAAATGGTTCAGCATCCACATTCCTAAAGGAGAACTTAAGGGATTTAGAGGAAGAAGTAGATATCAAAACCATGCTAATGGGGGGACTTCAGTCTCCCATTTTCTGAACTTGGTAAATCTAACCTCAAAATAAACAAGAAAGAAGTTTAAGAGGTAAATAGAATGTTAGAGAAGATAGATGTGGTAGACCTAAGAAGAAAACTGAATGGGGATAAAAAGGAATATACCTTCTTATCAATGGTACATAGCACATGCTCAAAAATAGACCATTTACTAGGGCATAAAAACCTCACAATACAGTGCAGAAAGGCAGAAATATTAAATGCATCCTTCTCAGATAATGAGGCAATAAAAATTATATGTAATGAAAGGCCATGGAAGAATAGATTGAAAACTAATTGGAAACTTAATAACATAATCCTGAAGAATGAGTGGGTCAAACAAAAAATTATAGGAACAATAAATAACTTTATTCAAAATAATGACAATGATAAGACAACTTACCAAAACTTTGGGGATGCAGCAAAAGCAGTTCTTAGGGCAAGGTTATATCCTTGAATGCATACATAAATAAAAGAGAGAAAAGAAAGGTCAATAAATTGGACATGCATGTGAAAAAAAGCTAGAAAAAAAACAAATTGAAAATCCTCAATTAAATATTAAAATAGAAATAATGAAAAACAAAATAAAGATTAAGGAAATTGAATTTAAGAAAACTATTGAATTAATAAATAAAACTAAGAGCTGGTTTTAAGAAAAAAAAAACAAGAACAAAATTGATAAACCTGTAATCAATAAGATAGTCTGGGAGAGAGTGAATACTGTCCACTAGTGAAGGGCAGTGCTGTTGTTGCAGGGGTCTGGGAACCTTTCTGTTGGTTCAGAGTTACTGAGAATGTCCTGCAAACAGAGAGTGAATACTGTCCAAAGGTGAAGGACAGTGTTGTTGTTGCAGGGGTCTGGAGACTGTCCTGCAGACAGAGTGAATACTGTCCACTGGTGAAGGACAGTGCTGTTGTTGTGGGGGTCTGGGAACCTTTCTGTTGGTTCAGAAGCCCTGAAGAAGGATTTTTTGTTGCATATTTACAGAAATCCTGGGAGAGGGTTTTGCTAATGTTTTCAGGGGTTCTAGGACTGTTCTACAGACAGAGGATGAATTAATGAAGGGACTGGCAATGTATCTTGTGGCCTTGCTAAGCCTTATCTCCCCAGGAACTAAGATTGCTGAGAACTTGCCTCGTGTCAAGATGAAGAAAAGACCTCCATTTGGGTATTAAGTGCTGTGCTTAAACTTGATGTAACTCTGGGGTAGATTCAATTG
>NW_027186374.1:1987723-2023511 GCF_028583685.1 Petaurus breviceps papuanus | reverse complement strand
CTTTCCTTGACATTACATTACAACTCCCTAGGAAAAATATATTCAGGGCCAGACATATTTACTAGTAAATTCTACAAAACATTTAAAGAAAAATTGATTCCAATACTTTACAAACTATTTGGGAAAACTGGAGAAGAAAGACTCCTACCAAATTATTGTTTTTACACAAATATGTTAGTGATATATAAATTGGGAAGAGACAAAACAGAGAAAGAGAATTATAGACCAATTTCTCTCATGGATATAGATGCAAAAATCTAAATAAAACATTAGCAAAAAATTATAGCAACTTATCACAAGAATAATACACATTATCAGGTAGGATTTATTACAGGAATGCAAGGTTGGTTCAATATCAGGAAAAAATATCAATATAATTGATCACATCAACAACAAAACTTGCAGAAACCATATGATTGTCTCTACAGATGTAAAAATTTTTTTTGACAAAATACTATACCTATTCCTATTAAAAACACTAGAAAGTATAGGAATAAATGGCATCTCCATTAAAATAATATGTAGCATCTATCTAAAACCATCAGCAAGTATTATATGTAGTGCGGATAAACTACAAATATTTTCAATAAAATCAGGAGTGAAGCAAGGATCTCCACTATCACCCCTCTTATTCAACGTGGTACTAGAAATGTCAGCAGTAGCAATTAGAGAAGAAAAAGTAATTGAAAGAATCAAATTAGGCAAAGAAGAGTCTTAGCTATCTCTCTTTTCAGATATGATGATATACTTAGAGAATCCTAGAGAATCAAGTAAAAAAAAAACTACTTGAGATAATAAATGAAGTTGGCAAAGTTGCAGTATTTAAATTAAACCCATTTAAGTCCATGGCATTCTTATATATCTCTTTTTAAATTTTTCTTGGAGGGCAATTGGGGTTAAGTGACTTACCCAAAGTCACATGACTAGTAAGTGTGTCAAGTGTTTGAGGCTGGATTTGAACTCAGCTGCTCCTGATTCCAGGGCCAGTGCTCTATTTACTGTGCCAACTAGCACTCCAATTCCTATATATCTCTAATGAAATTCAACAGCAACATATAGCAAGAGAAATCCCACTTAAAGTTACTTTAGGCATTATAAAATATTTGGGAATCCACCTGTGAAAACAAACCCAGGATATTAAGAACATAATTACTAAACACTTTTCACACAAATAAAGTCTGATCTAACTAATTCAAAAACATCAGTTGCTCATGGCTGGGTTGAGCTAATATAATTAAATTGACAATTTTACCTAAATTAAATTACATATTTAGTGACCTACCAGTCAATCTACCAAAAAATACTTTGTAGAGCTAGATAAAATAGTAGAAACATTCATTTGGAAGAACAAAAGCTACAGAATAGCAAGGAAATTAATAAAAAGTAATATTAGGGAAGGAAGAGTAGCCATACCAGATTTTATTCTGTATTATAAAACAGCAGTCATCAAAACTACTGGGTACTGACTGAGGAATAGAGAAGTGGACCAATGGAATAGATTGGGTACATGATATTAATCAGGCAATGACTATATTAATCTACTGTTTGATAAACCCAAAGACACAGTTTTGGGGATAAAAATACAGCATTTGACAAAAACTTGTAAGAAAACTGGCAAACTTGAACGTAGTATGGCAGAAATTGATTATAGACACATATCTAACACTGTACACCAAAATGAATAGAAATGGATATAAAGGTGATATCATAAGCAAACTGGGAGAGAAAGTAATAGTTTACCTGTCAGATCTATGGAAAGGGGAAGATTTTTTGATGAAACAAGTGTTAGAGAGCATTATAAAATGCAAAATGCACAATTTTGATTACATAAAATTGGAAAGTTTCCATACAAATAATGCCAATGTAACCAAGATTAAAAGGGAAGTGGAAAACTGGGAAAGAATTTTTACAACTAGAGTCTCTGATAAAGGCCTCATTTCTAAAATATATGAAGAATTGAGTTAAATCTATAAAAATACAATGCACTTCCCAATTGACAAATGTTCAAAGGATATTAACAGGCAGTTCTCCAAAGATGAAATTAAATTACATATACATATATATATATATATATACATATACATATATACATATATAAACATAAGAAAAAATGCTCTAAATCACTATTGATTAGAGAAATGCAAATCAAAACAACTCTGAGATACCACATCTCACTGGCCAGATTTGCTAAGATTACAAAACAGGAAAATGATAAATTCTGGAGAAGATGTGAAGCAATTGGCACACTAATGCACTGTTGGAGTTGTAAACTGATATAACCATCCAGAAAGCATTCTGAAACTATGCCCAAAGGGCTATTAAAATTTTCCTACCCTTTGACACAGCAGTAACACTTCTAAGGTTAAAACAAAAAGAGATCATAGAAGTGGGAGGAGGACTCATGTATGCAAACATATTTATAGTAGCTTTTTTTGTTGGAAATCAAGGGGATGCCCACCAATTGGCAAATGTCTGAACAAGTTGTGGTATATGAATGTAATGGAATACTACTGTGCTATAAGAAATGTGGAGCAGATGGACTTTATAATCACCTGGAGAGACTTATATAAACTCATGCTGATCAAGAAGAACAAAACCAGGAGAAAAATGTGTACACAATCACAGACACAAAATATATGTGACAACTAACTTCAATAGAAGATAGTTCCTCTAAGTTGGCCTCCTCTCTTCAATGTAAGGTCATAAAACAACTCCAAAAGACTCATGATCGAAAGAGATGTCCACATTCAGAAGAAGAGCTGCAGAGTCTGAATGCAAATTGAAACAAGCTACTTGCTCTTTCTTTTTCTTGTTTTGTTTTGTTTCCTATTTCCCACTGATCCTTCCTTGGGTTATAAACCTTCTTTACAACATGACTAATGATTAATCTGAAGATATTTGTATATCCTATATTTGAGCATCTGATGGAGGAGGGAGGAGAAGAGAAAGGGGGAGAAAATTTGAAACTCAAGGTGCTGTGGAGCTGAATGTTGTATATTAAAAATAAATTAACAAGTCAATTAAAAATAAAAAAGAGAATTCTGTGGGGTCACAGGGCTTGTCACATATGTCTGAGAAGCAGGCATGGATAGATAGCATCAGAGCAATGTATAAACAGAGAGGATAGATTTTCTTTACAGCAGAAACAAAAAACAAACAAACAACAACAACAACTTTTCCCCAATGTAAATACCTAGGCTCTAAATTCTATTCAATCTTCACAACAGCCTTATGAAGTTGGCAGGTACTATTATTAATCTCATTCACAAAAGAGGAAGGTATCCAAAAGAGGTTGAGTGCCTTGCTCAGTATCAAATAACTAGGAAGTATCAGAGAGAGATATTTCAACTCAGGTCTTCCTGAGGCCAAGCCCAACTAGTATTTATAGTTTCACCTAGTTTCCTCTTATCACTTTCCTACCCCTAGAAGTAGGAATGGAAAACATCACCTCCCCAATTGTCTTTCCTTTTACGCATCAGATGAAATAGAAAACCATTCCTTTTTGAGGAAAAAAACTATTGAGGGGGATGGAGCCAACATGGTGGAGTAAAAGGAGGAAATTGTCTGAGCTCCCACTCCAAACACCTCCAATATCTGCAAAATATGACTCTAAATTTTTTTTAGAACTACAGAAGTCACAAAGTAAGAGAGAGAAACAGATATGCTGAATTCAGTCAGGCAGGCCAAGAGGAAGGGTCTATCCCAGCAATCTGGGAGACTAGCACAGTCCCATGTGAGCCATGAAGGCCAGGACCTGGGGCAGCCATGACCAGTGCTCCAGACCTGCCAGAGCAGACTACAGGAGAGTGAATCACCAGCACCTGAGATGGCTTCCAGACTTCTCAACCTATAAACAACAAAGAGAAAATAAAAAGTCAATAGGGAACTCTTTTGGAACCCTGTGATGGAAGAGCACAGGCCAGCCCCTGCCCCAAGGGTGAGAAGTGGTAGAGGCTCAGCTGCTGCTACATGGCTGCCTTCAGAGCTCCTGGTCTGCAGACGATAGGGGGACCAAGTGACCATTCAGAGGGTAATTGCTTTTGCTTTAACCTGCTTGGATCTGGATCATAGTCTTGGGTGGTGGGCCTGGGCTGAGAATCACCAGTGCGCCAGAGCTTGGGGTGGCTAAAGAGAGTAACACCTCCTCAGACCTCTGACAACATTTGTAAAGTCCCCAGGGACTTAAGAAACAGTTCTCCCCACTCTGGAAGCAGAGTTCTACCATGCCAAAGAGCTCAAAATTCAAGTCATTGGCAGGCAAGATGAGCAAGCACAATCAGACCATGGAATACTTTTTGGGAGGACAAAAAGTATCAAAATATGGAACCAGAAGAAGTCAACAAAGGCAAAACTCCTGCATCAAAAGCTTCCAAGAAAAATGTGAATTGGTTACAGGCCATGGAAGAACTCAAGAAGGATTTTGAAAATCAAGTAAGAGAAGTAGAGGAAAAATTTGGAAGAGAAATAATAATGATGCAAGAAAATCATGAAAAGTGAGTCAACAGTCTGCTAAACGGAACACAAAAAATACTGAAAAAATAACACCTTAAAAATAGACTAATCCAAATGGCAAAAGAGGCCCAAAAAGTCAACGAGGGAAAGAATGCCTTAAAAAGTTGAATTGGCCATATGGAAAAAATAATTTCAAAAATTCACTGAAGAGAATAATTATTTCAAAATTAGATTGGAGAAAATGGAATGATTTTAATGATTTTAAGAGAAATCAGGATACTGTAAAACAGATCCAAACAAATGAAAAAATAGAAGGCAATGTAGAATATCTCACTGGAAAAAATATTGACCTGGAAAAGAGATCCATTACAGAAAATTTTAAATTTATTTCACTACCTGAAAGCCATGATAAAAAAGTGCCTAGAAATAATCCTTCAAGAAATTCTCAAGGAAAATTGCACTGATATTCCAGAACCAATGGGCAAAAAAAAAAAAAAATGAAAGAATTAGTTGATTGCCTCTTGAAAAAAATCCCTTAAAAACCTAGGAATATCATAGACAAATTCCAAATTTCCCAGGTGAAGAAAAAAATATTACAAACTGTCAGGAACAAACAATTTGAGCAATGTGGAAACACAATCAGGATAACACAAGACCTAGCAGCTTCTAAACTAAGGGATCAATAGGCTTGAAATATGATATTCCAGAGGTCAAAGGAGCTAGGTTTAAAACCAAAAATCACCTACCCAGAAAAACTGAGTATAATGCTTCAGGGGGAAATATGGATATTCAATGAAATAGAGGACTCCCCAGTATTCTTGATGAAAAAAAGAGAGCAGATCAGAAAATCTGGCTTTCAAATACAAGAAGCAAGAGAAGGTAAACAGGAAATATAAATAATAAAGAACTTATTAAAGTTGAATTATTTATATTTCTATATGGAAAAATAAAAATTGCAACTCATGATACTTTTATGAGTATGAGGGTAGTTGAAGGGATCATATATGTGTGTATGTATATATATATATATGAATATATGTACACATACATATAGATGTAGGTAAATTAGGGTATATATCAGTATAAATACATATTTGAGTGTGTGTATATGCATGTATATGTATACATAGACAGAAGGCACAGGATCAGTTGAAAAAGAAGGGATATTTTCTAAAAAATATAACATTAAGAGGTGAGAGAGTAATAGAAAGAGAGTAGAAAGGGAAAGATAGAATAGGGTAAATTATATCATATAAAAGAGGAAAGAAAAAACTGTTACAGTGGAGGAGAAGAGCAGGAAGGTGAAAGGTAATGGGTCAACCTTACTCTCATTGAATTTGGCTTAAGGAGGGAATAGCATACACACTCTTTTGGGTATTTTACCCTACCAGAAAGTAGGGGGGGGGAAGGGGACAAGATTGGGAATGATAGAAGGGAGGGCAGTTTGGGGGAGAGGCACATACTTTTGAAAAGCAACAGGTTCAAAATAGAAAATGGGATAAGTGAGGGGTGCGACAGGATGGAGGGAAATATAGTTATTCATTCACAATATATCTACTAAGGAAATGCTTTGCATAACTACACATGTACAATCTTTATTGAGTTACTTATCTTCCCAGTGGGAGTGGGTGAGGAAAGAAGAATGGAAATAATTTGGAAATCAAAGTTTAAAAAAAAAGTTAAGGGGTGACTAGGTGGCAAAATGAATAGAGCACTGGCCCTGGAGTCAGGAGAACCTGAGTTCAAACCCCGCCTCAGACACTCAGATATAAAAATTAGCCATGAGACCTTGGGCAAGTCACTAATCCCAATTGCCCTCCATAAAAAAGGAGATTATGTGATTCAATGGAAAACATAAACACTGGGGGGAGTACCTATTATTTCTTTTTATTTTTTTTTTTAAGCAATCGGGGTTAAGTAACTTGCTCAAGGTTACATGGCCAGTTATTTCTGGGTGTGGTGCTGAGTATCTGAGCCCGGATTTGATCCAGGTCATCCCGACACTGGAGCCGGTGCTCTTACTCGCTGAGCCACCTGGCTGCCCCAAGTACCTATCATTTCCATACTTTCTGATAGCTTCATGATTTCATCACTGAGGGAGCTGTGCCCATCCCTACATTGGCACCAATCACAGTCTGAGCCCTTGCAAATTTTGTGTTTCTTGCCCTCATTTTTGTGTGCCTGCCTAGTGCACTGGAAGACTCCCCTGTGCCTTAATATTTGGTGGGCACTGGTATAATGCTCAGGTGATTTTTCCCCCCTCCATCTCATTAAATGAGATCTCATCTCCAGTGCTGGTCATCAAGGTCTTTTATGGACCTTGGATCCACAGATTCGAATAGAATGAGAACACAAAGGGAGATGAAAGCTGGTCTCTGCTCATTGGAGAGTCAATGTGCCAGCGGAAAGAACACAGACTCTGGATCCAAAGAGCCAGTGTCACACCCTGTCCCTAATGCTCTGTGGGACTGGGGAAAGTCAGGTCATCTTCCTTGGCCTCAGTTTACCTACCTCTAAAATGGAGGTCAAATTTCAGTTCCATTCTCCATCTAGATGTATAACAGTGTGCTTGTCTCTAACCTCTTCATGTTAAAGAGGAAGAGGCTGAGGCCCAGGGAGTTCGATTAACTCAGTCAAGGAAACATGACTTAAAATTACCCAAACTTGACTTCCAGTCTATATTGTCTGAGTTCCAATCCAGTGCTCTCTACCAGGAGCCCAAGGGTATTAGAGCTCAATGTCTTTTTCTTCAACCGTGATCTAAAAATTTGGTATTTACAGGGATGACTTTAAATTTCTTAAGGGTAGCCAGTTACCAAGCTGATGCTGTGACCCATTCATTCCATTCTAACACTTGACATTGTGGTCCTCACCTGTCAGACTGAAAACCCACATCTCCATTGTAAAAAAAAAAAACCAGCCCTCTCTGTGGTAGTCTCAAAGATGGGTTTATGCTGAAGTATTCCCTGCTCTTTGAGACTGAGGGGGGGGGATAATTTGCAATTTAAAACTAACAAGTCACCCAGCCAACTGCAAACACCAAATTAGGCATGAAGAATGGTTCTGGCCACTGGGAGATGGAGCAGAGCAATGGCATGAATTTCTCATTCAGATTTTTCAATTACACTACTGTGTTCATTTATGAGTAATAAAACATTTACATCTGCAGCCAGCGATTATTATTGGAGATTAATAGAGCATAGATCCCCAAACAGGAGGCTGTACTGCTTCTCAGTGGCACAAGAGCTTCCACTGCCAGAGTCCCTCAGGGAACAAGCTGTTATACTCATGAAAACCCTTCTTAATTTTTATTTTAATTTTGCTTTTTGGGTAAAGGGAGTCTGATTGCCATTATCAAAATTACCATTACCATAGATCATATTTTTGTAGAATTTCCAAGTAGACAGAGAACTTTTTCCACAAGCCTTTTATACACACATAATTACAATTCTACAAATGGGGTAAATGAGACTCAGATGAGTGAATCATTGGCTTGGGGTTAACACAGTGAGTGTCAGAGTCATAAGTGGGACTCAAATGAAAGAAGAAGTGTGGAGTGAAACCTGAGAGCAGATTATGATGCTAATACATACTAACAGTGTGATCATGAGCAAATTACTAAACATTCTTGGTTTCTGTTTCCTCATATGGAAGACAGCTAGTTAGCTAACTAGATAGACAGCCAGCCAGCCAGATAGATAGATAAATAGTTAGATAGATAGATGATAGATGACAGAGATATACATGCACACATACAAATACAGAACAACAGATGAAAATAGAAGGGTAGATGATAGAGGGGATAAATAGATGAATGTATAAAAAATAAGTAGATAGATGTGTAGAACTGATTAATTTCATGTTTCTGATCCACATCAAAGAAGCAATTGTGAAGATAAGTAAATTCACTTTTTTCAGTTCTATCAATGGTGTCTATTATTCCTGAGTCATATTTATGTGGACAACAGCTCCAACTGAGCTTTCCTGCCATTCTCCTATAGTCTATTCATGGTTGGGATCAAGTTGTTGTTATATGGTGACTCAGATGACCTGGGTCATTGGTTATGGCAACTGGAAAGACCCTCTCTGGAAATCCCATGGGTAAAAAGAACACTGGCAGGGGGGATTCTGTGCTTGTTTCACAAGATTATTGTATTATTTAGCAAAAAAAGTAGGAGGCAACTCTCACTTAATAGATAAGAATTGAGAGAAGCACACAATGAAAAGTCTAATGAGGAAAAATTGTCCATTTGATCCAAAGACTATGATGAAGGAAGCAATTTGAAGCATATATCAATGGAGACATAGAAACCAAACTTGTCTGTTAGCTACTCTTGATGGATGACCAGGTCCAGTCTTCATGTTTTCTCCTGTTTGTATTCAGACAATTTGGGAATAAGATGTCTTCCTTGTATGAGTAGTGTTGTACAGAGGAAAATACTTCTCTGGAGTCAGAGGACCTGGATGTAAAACAGATACTCTCTGCGTGATACTGGGCAACTCACTTCAGTTGCTTGATGCTCAGTTTCCTTATCTGTAACATGAAACGATTAAGCAGGAGGACTGCTGAAAGTCCTTTTAGCTCTAGATATATGAAGGCAGTGTTGTTACTAATGAGATTTTATTATGGTGCTTATGAAAATGATTATGTGCTGTTCCCCCAGCACCCAACAGGTCATTTTCCTTCTCTAATCATCAATTTCAGATTATTTCACTTTTGTACACAATTGTTTGCATGTTGTCTCTCCCGTTAGGTTGTGGGCTTCTGAGAGTGGCAACTTATCTTTTGTCTTACTTTGTCTCCAAAACTCATCATAGTGTCTGGAACCTAGTAAGCACTTAACAAATATCTACAACTGACTAAATGACTGACTAATTTGAAAGAAAGTAAGGTCCTTGTGTGAAGGGGCTGTGTCTTCTTAAAAACAAAACAAAAAAAAAACTACAAAAACAACAAGAACAGAAAATTTCATTTCTCAGTACAATGCTTGGCACATAATGGGTAGAAATAAATGTTTGTTGAATGAATAAAGTAATAAATTAATGGATCCTTAGATTAACGAAGCACACAATTAATAGAAAATCCTAGGTGATTAGATGAAAAAGGGGGAGAGGTATCATCACTTCCTGATCAAGCAATTTCACACTTGAACTAAGCCTTGAAGATTTGAGAATGTAAAAGTCATTGTATTAACCCCAGCAAGACCTCTCCAATTCCTCTGAACCACTTTTGGTATGAAAAAAAAAAATTGAAGCTTAACCATTAAAGAAGCATCCATAGTTTCATAGCTAGAAATTGCCTAATATAGAATTTAGGGGTAAGCTAGATAGCACCGTGGATAGAATAATGGACAGGGAATCATCAAAACTTATCTTCATGAATTCAAATGCAGCCTCAGATACTTACTATCAGTGTGACCATGGGCAAGTCACTTGACCCTGTTTGCCTGAGTTCTTCATCTGTTAAGTGGGTTGGAGAAGGAAGTAACAAACCACATTAGTGTCATTGGCAAGAAAATCCCAGATAGGGTCACAAAGAGTTGAATAGAATTGACACAACCCTGAAGCAACAAGAGGTCAGATTTGAGCCCCATTCTCAATCTGTGCATGTTCAATTCTAGCCTTGATTATGTGATGCTTCCCAGCCACCAAAAAAACCCTTGGTGATTAACACAGGAAAAATGAAGCTTTTAAGAATATGGAACAAGAACGGCCTGTCATGGTCTTCCACTTTACAGATATTTATAATCAGTGTGAAGGAGAGGTGGTGGAAATGGAGAGGACGCCTCTTCGTGAGCTTAAAATGATGTACCCTTCATCAGTTACTTAACACATCAGAAGCCATTTGCAGGATGCAGCAACACCATCAGTCATAGATGAGGTGTATCCAATTACTCAAAGACAACAGCATAATAGAGACAGCTGCCGTTATACGGCCCTTTATGACTGAAACAGCACTCTAACTCCATTATCTCATCTGATTCCCACAAGAATCTTGGAAAGAAGGCAGTCCAAGCATCATTATCTCAGTTTTACCCAGAAAGAAAGTGGGGATCAGGGAGATTAAGCTTATTTTGGCTTAGCTTTGGTAATAAATATATTTCACAGAATCATAGAAACTCAGAATTAGAAGGAAGCTGACAGGATATTTTGTCTAGCCTTTGCTGAAATAAGAGTGTTCTCTATATGTAGTCAGATATCAGAGTGAAGACAGCAGCAGAAGAGATAGATGCCAGACTTTGGAATTAGGAATTTAATTTGATTCGTTTCCTTAAGCGTTTACTTATGTCCCACTTTTTTTTTTTTGTCAGATACTCTGTTAAGTGCCGGGGACAGAAAAACAAAAATAAACTTTTCTTTTCCCTCGATGGGTTTATATTCTAGGAATATAATTAAGACCTCAGTTTTAAGTCTGCCTCTGAAATATACTACCTAAATAACCAAGGTTAGGCCATAACATTTTTCATTGTCCCTGGGATCTCTCTAAGACTGAAATGACATGAAAATTTCAAATTTGTATCTGCAGAGAAAATTCTCTTTCCTGGAGTTCTCTACACATACTAAATCACAAATACAGACTAAAATAAAAAAGAAACAGTAAATCAAGGTGGACCTGGTAATGTGAAATCTGTTTTGGTAGGACAAACCTTCTGTAAAATGGCTTGGAGAAGGAAGTAGCAAAAGGAATGTTTCATATGCCATTTGAAGAAAAGAAGGGTGTCTGTTGGCCAGAGAACCTTCTACCTAAATAAAGAGCTGCCCATCACCAGAAGTTTGGGCTCCAAATAATTGATGACTTTGGCCACAGCAATGAATGAACCCATACCATAAAAATTAATGGGCTTGTTATTTCTATTCTTGTAATGAGGACTTGCACATAATAAATCATATATTGCAGAAAATATTGACATCCGATTGATAAAGATCTGATTCTTTTCTCCCTTTCATGATTAGACCTAAATCCAATAGAAATAGAGTATTTCTTTACATGCAGGCTTATTGCTTGTAGTTTCTGCATAAACATTTCTCCATTAAAGTAGAATTGTGAGTGATCTAATTGGAACATAATTGAATTTAGGAGCTTTCCTGAGTGAAGTGGGGATTCATAGTAGAATGCTTCATAAAAATTCATTAGGAGTCCCTGATCTCTAACCAAGGTATTCAAAGAACTTCATGTCCCTGAGGACTTTCGATGATATTGACTTTACCCCATAATTTAATAGAAATTGCCTGTATCATATAACTGATAACTGATCATGTACACTTTGAAGGGCACCAATGAATAAGTGCCCCTTTACTCCCAAGACAATCTACTACAAGCATCATAGAGTCACAGTGGATGAAGCACTGGTTCTGTAGCCAGGAATAACATAGGTCAAATATGTTCTCACATCTTTCTAGTTTTTGTGACCCTACAAAAATCATTTAACTCATATTTGCCTCAGTTTCTTCAAGTGCAAAATGGGGATAATAATACCCCCTCCTCACAGGGTTGTTGGAAGATCAAATACGATTTGTAAAATCTTAGTAGAGTGCCTGGCGTTCAGTGGGTGCTAGATAAATGTTTATTCCCTAAAGATAGTTTTTAGCTCACAATTCTTCTCTTTCTCAAATACAGAATTCTCACTTCCTGAAGCAAAATCGTATATAGCATGAACTCTCTCATGACCTTTGCCATCCTTCATTTTCTATTCTGATTTTTATCAACCATCTCTATGATCCTGTTGCAAGAGTACTTAACACAATGTCCCAGATACAATCATACCAGGGCAGAGAATTGCCCCCTTTGGTCTGGGCACAGTAATAATGTTTCTGCTTACTTTTTCCAATGAAAATTGGCATCACACTTGCGGTCCCCTATCATCTCTGGCATTTTTTCAAGACCCATGCTTGTCTAGGCTGTCATGCGTGTGTCAAGAAACTTTAATGAAATTCTAAAATTTTACATGTGTCTATATTAAATATTTTTATTAACTTCTGGTTAATACTCCAGCAGGTCAAGAAATATTGAATCTTGAAGGAGGAAAAGGAGAAGGAGGAGGAAGAAGAGGATGAAGAGGAGGAGGAGAAGGATGATGAAACGAGGAGGAGGAGGAGGAGGAGAAAGAACGAGAGGACTAAGCACAAATCCTACCAGCAATCCACTGGACACTTTTTGCAAAAGTGATCGTGAACAAGTAGCAACCACATTTTGAGTCTAGTCTATATAACTATTTCCTAATCCACCTAATTACATTCTGTCTAGTCAGCACCTCCATTTTTTTAAACAAGACTATAAAAATCTCTCCACAATGAATGACAATGTAGTTAAAGCTATACAATAAGGAATTCTCTAAATTCCCAGGTTTCTTAATGTTTTTTTTTTTCCAGTTCCATTTTCTAGTATTTGCAAGTAGCTTGTTCTCCCCCCACCTTATCTTTAGAATGTAGAAGAAATATTAGATGTATGAGTCTTATGGCTTCTTTTTTTTCCTTCAAAACTAATTTTGAAGAAATACATTCCAGATTATTGAGTTCCTTTTCTGCTATAAAACTAAAGCAAAGAATTGCTAAATTTAATAATAATAATAATAATAACAACAATAATAAAACATATCAAGCCACATTTTCCTCCTCATAATTCACCTGACTGCATTTGGGTTCATTTATTGAATGGACCAAATACCCTGGTCACAATCAGGTGGACATTAATTTGATCTAGAAAAGCAGGGTTTAAGGGAAAGAACTCTGGACTTGGAGATAGATGAATGGGTTCTACTCCCCAAAGTAATTAGTTTTTTGATTAAATCCTAGCAATGGCAAGCAAAGAAGTAATTAGCACCCTGTTTCAGCTACTTAAGCATTTAGCACCTTGTTTGAGCCCCTTGTGATTTGAAGGGGGGAGGAACTTTCTGACACAACAGAAAGTGTGGGACAGCAAGGAAAACAACCATATAAAAGGTGGAGCACAAGCTGAGACTGAGCAGAACTCAAAAGGAGAAGACATGGCGGTGGGCACTCTATTTGTCTGTTCTGTCTGTGTTGATTTGCATTTGTTACTTTGCCAGACAGAAAAAAGTTTGTCTGTTGAATTATGTTACTTTTTCAGACAAAGACTTTCTGTGTCTTGTTGCTGCTACTTTGTCATATCTGTCTGCTGATAGAGCATGTTGTTGTTACAGAAACCCTGGGACCTTGATGCTGGTTCAGGAGTCTTGAAAGAGGATTTTCTTGTTATCTTTATACAGAAGTCCTGGAGGAGGGTTTTACTGATGTTTTCAGAGGTCTTGGGACTATGCTGAAGATTTGTGTTGATTTCTCAGACCTTGTCTGTGGGTCTGTGTGGATTTCACAGGCAGAAAGTGAGTTGATGTATTGCCAGCAATGTGAATGAATGTTGTTTTGTTAAACTTTGTCTTCCCAGAAAAAGAAACTACTAAGGACTTGAGGTGGGCTGGTCATTGTGAGTTTCAATATGGAATGGGAATTGGATGAGGATCTGAGAGTTGCCTGACTGTGAATCCAAGTGATGGCTGAGTGAATCCAGGCAAGAGCTGAGACCATGGAAGATGAACCATGGAATTTGGGAGCCAGCCTCAAGGCAAGATGAAAGGACCTCTCCTGGCTACTTAGTGTTGACTGACAAGATCATGATTTACTGTGACTTAGGAGTGGGAAAACTTTATACTTTGTACCTTGTACCCCTTAAGGATGATTGGAAGCTAGTTTCCAGTCAAGAAGAAAGAAGACATTCTGACAGAGAGATTAAGACAATGTGACCAGGGGTGGGGGAGAACTTTCTATTTATATCCTGAATGATATATTTTGTTTAAAAATATGTGGCCACTTTAGTGATAAATTTTTGTTATATCATTGTGAATGTTGTGCTTTGGTTTTTGTGACTGAATAGAGAGTTCACTATACTATGTGATAAGAACCTTAGAGCTATTCAAAGCAGCAGTCCTCTGAAGAGCTGACAAAGAAGATAAAAATATCAGTTCAGAGGATTTTTTATTAAATGTCATGTTTATGAAACAGTGATCAATCAACAAATTTTGATTAAGTTTCTATTGTGTGTCAAGCATAATCATAGATGTTGGGGATGAAAGTGCAACAGCAAGATGCCCCTATCCCCCAATGAGTTTAGAATCTATATGGGAAGGTTAGGAAGTTATAATATGTCCAAAGATAATGAAAAAGAAACTACAAAACAGAATACCGTGGATTATAGGTGGAGAATGTTTCTTATTAATATTACCTTTTAATATGTCATTCCCCATGCTTAGAATTCAATGCTTCTTAACCTTGGTCTGTTAGAATCCCTGACATTTCCAGGCTCAACTCAAAATCTCCTCCCTACATTACACCTGTCCAAAATTTATTTATGAAATTATATTTCTTTATTTACACATAGATATATACATACATATACATACATACTATACTTACTTACCTACAGACATACATATATACATTTACAAATATATACTTCCCAAGTGTTCGATATTGTTCTTAAGTGCAGAGACTCTTCCATGTTTATATACCCACAATTCCCATAATAGTGTCTGACTGGCATGTGGTAGGGCCTTAAAAGATATGTGTTAAGTACTGATGTGAATTATTAGTTTCTTTGAGTCCCTAAGGCCTTATTTCTTAGACTTAAGAAATTTTTCAAAGAAATAATGCATGCATAGTGTTTTGTAAAGGTCAAAACATTAGAGAAACATCAGGTATTATTCTTCTCCTTTGTACACCAAATCAACCTTTTTCATTATTGTCAATTTCTTTTGCAAAGCAAGCTGTTATTATTTCATGATATTATATCATTCTATTAAACTGGAATTTGTCCCTTTGTAGCTAACTGAATTCTATTCCTCTCCTTGCCTGTTGTCTAACAAATAGAATAATTTCAGTTTTCAAACTCTAATGATTTATTTTTGACACCAGAATAAAAAATAATTTCCTCTGTTTACCTTTCAGAACTTTTCTCAGTCTGGCACCAACCTTTCCTTGCAAGCTGGTGGTACTTTGGTTTTCATCCTTCATACTGGGATCAAAACAAGTGAGTATTTTCTTTGATCTCATTCAAGACCCTACATTTTGAATATCTGTGCCTTTGCAATGACTGTCCCTGAAGTCTAGGATGTACTCTTTCCTAACCTCTACCTCAAGCATTCCACATTTATTGAATACCTACTATTTTCTAGCCACTGTACTAACACTTTACAGAATCCCTTTACCACTGACTTGCCCATAAAGCATTTTTTTTAATCCCTTCATCAATTTCTGTCTGGCTTTCCAAAATTAACTTGCATGGAACTACTTGGCACTAATTTGCATGTATTTTTTGACGTTTACCACAAACATACACATGTGCAAATACACATATGTACATTGACATGTATATATCTAGGTCTTTAACCATAATCCTGTATGTGTATGTCTATATAAAATACATGTGTACATACACATATATATTAAACATATACATACATATCTATATATCACTGATGACATTCCGTTATCTATATTGCTAAACAAGCACTTACATGTGGAATAAAAATCATTATATCTGTAATTTATATCATTTGTTCTTAACCTTATACTTTAGAATGAAATAAACTACATTTAATCTCCATACAATATAGCAGCCTTTCAAATATTTGAAAAATAGCTAGTTTGAGGCAAGACAGCAGAGCAAATGCGGGGACTTGCTTGAGCTCGCCTCTAAAGCCCTCCAAATACCTGTAAAATCACTCTAAAATTCTAGAGCTGCAGAAACCACAAAATGATGCAATGAAACACACCTGCAGTCCAAAATAGCCTGGAAGGGAAAAAAAGAAGGTCATATCTCACCTGCCTGGGAGAAAAGCACAGTATGATATGGGCTGCACCCAGTGCAGACAAAGCCAGAGCAGGTCTCAGAGGACTAAATCTCTGGCAGTTGTGGCAATTTCCAAACTTCTCAATACACAAATGCCAAGAGCAATGCAGAAAGTCAACATGGGAACTTGGTGGTAATTGGGTGTAAGAAGAGCTCATGGTATGTCCCTAGTGCCAGGGAGATGGAGGTGTCCAGGGTGGTGTCAGCATCAGCCACGGTAGCAGTAGTAGTGTTTGCTTCTAGAGCTCTGGGTCCACAAGACAGTGGGTAATCCAGAAGCTGATACAAAACCCCTGAAGCCTGGGACAGTACACAGAATTCCACCCCCATCCCCACCCACACTGGAAGCAGAGTTCTGTCTTGACAGTCAGTTAGAAAGTCAAGTATTTGGCTAGGAAGATGAGGAAAAGTAAAAAAAAAAAAGTAAAAAGAGTCAGAATATAGAATGTGACTTTTGTGACAAAGAAGGTCAAAACATAAAACCAGAAGAGAACAAAGTTAATGGTCCACATCAAAAGCCTCCAAGAAAAATAGGATTTGGTTGCAGGCCATGGAAGAGCTCGAAAATGATTTTGAAAATCAAGTAAGAGAAGTAGAGGAAAATTTGAGAAGAGAAATGAGAATGATGCAAGAAAATTATTAAAAATCATTCAACAGCTTGCTAAAGGAAAGCCCCCAAAATACTAAAGAAAATAAGCCCTTAAATTATAATTAACCCAAATGGGAAGAGAGGTACAAAAATTCAATGAAGAGAAGAATGACTTTACAAACAGAATTGAACAAATGTGGAGGCCCAAAAGCTCACTAAATATATATATATATATATATATATATATATATATATATATATATATATATATATATATATATATATATATATATTCCATCAAAATTAGAATGGAGGAAATAGAAGCTAATGACTTTATGAGCAATTGAGATATTATAAAACAGAATCAAAAGAATGAAAAAACAGAAGATAATGTGGGATATGTCTTTGGAAAGACCACTGACATGGAAAATAGTACCAGGGGAGACAATTCAAGAAGCCATTGGACTACCTAAAAGGCATGATCAAAAAAAAAATGCCTAGATATCATCTTTCAAGAAATTATCAACTCTTTCTCTATTGCCACTGAGTCAAGAAGGAGTCAGAGACTCCTGGGGGTTTTCAAGATTTAGCTTCAGCCTTGAATGGCTGCCATGGCTGAGGAAGCCTTTACTGCTGGAGATGTAATGGATGTTAACACTGCTCTACAAGAAGTGCTGAAGACCACACTCATCTACAATGGCCTAGCTTGTGGAATTTGTGAAGCTGCCAAAGACTTGGACAAACACCAAGCCCATCTCTGAGTACTTGCTTCCAACTGTGATGAACCTATGTAGGTAAAGCTGTTTGAGGCCCTATGTACTGAGCACCAAACCAACTTGATCAAGGTTGATGACAACAAGAAGTTGGCAGAATGGGTAGGCCTCCGTAAATTTGACAGAGAGGGAAAATCATTGGCGGCAATTGAATTTATTTTTAAGGATTATGGCAAGGAGTCTCAGGCCAAAAACGTCATTGAGAAAATATTTTATATGCAAGAAATTAATAAATAAAAGTCTTGGTCTGGAAAAAATAAATTATTAAGAAAATCTAGTCTAATATTCTAGAACCAGAGTGTAAAATAGAAATTGTAACAATCCATCAATTACATCTTGAAAAAGATCCCAAAAGGAAAACTCCTAGTAATATTGTAGGCAAATTTAAGAGTTCCCAGACCAAGGAGAAAATGTTGAAAGAAGGTAGAAAGAAACAATGCTAGTATTGTGGAAATACAATCAGGATAACACAAGATCTATTAGCTTCTACCTTAAGGGATCAAATAGCTTGGAAAATGATATTCTGAAAGTCAGAGGAGCTAGGATTAAAACCAAGAATCACCTACCCAGCTAAACCAAGTATAATACTTCAGGGATAAAATGGAATTCAAAGAAATAGAGGACTTTCAAGCATTCTTGCTGAAAAGACCAAAGCTGAATTGAAAATTTGTAATGGCAAACAAAGAAGTATTTAGCACCTTGTTTCAGTTATTTATTTAGCACCTTGTTTCAGTTCAAGTTTCGTTGAGCCTTGCCCTAATTATATTAAATCTTTGTTAAGAAATAGAACCTGTGAATACCACAGTGGTAGAGGCTTGCCAAAGACAGTAATAAGAAGGACATAAGAGGTGGTTGGAATAGGGAAGAGATAATGACAGATAAAAACTGAGCACAACTGGGACTGAACAGAACTAGGAAGGGAAAACTTTTGGTGCCCACTGCCTTGTGTGTCGATTTGTGTTTATGATATGTTGTACAGAAGCCCTATGACCTTACTGGAAGCCCTGAAAGAGGATATTCTTGTTGTCTGTTTGCAGAATACCTGGATGAGGGTTTCAGAGATCCTGGGACTATGCTGATGATTTGTGTTGACTTCTTTAAGCTTGATTGTGTGTCAGTGTTTATTTCACATGCAGATAGTGAATTGATGATGGTGCTGGCAATGTGTTGAATGATCCTTTGGCTCTATTAAGCTTTCTCTTCCCAGAAAAAGAAACTCTGAGGGACTTTAGGTAGACTGGACACCATGACTTCAATATGGAATGGGGGCTGGACAAGGAGCTGAGACTTGCCTGCCTCTTAATCCAGGTGATGGTTGCGTAGACTCAGGCCAGAGCTGGACCCATGGAAGAGGAAAAATGGAATCTGAGAGCCAGCCTTGAGTCAATGTGAAAAGACTTCTACTTGGGTACTTAGTGCTGGATGAGTTCATGATTTACTGTGGCCTAGGGGTAGGAGAACTTTGTACTTTGTTCCTTATACCCCTTAAGGATGATTGAGTTAAATATGATTGGAAATTAATCTGCAATCAAGAAAAAGTAAGAAATTTTGATTGACATATTAAGATAATGTGGCCTAGGGGTGGGGAAACTTTGACCTTAGTACTTTGTTTCCTTTGAGGATGATTGTTCCTTAGGGATCATTGAGTTAAGAATGTAATGAATGAAATCTTTGATTTAAAACTATGTGGTCACTTTCCTGATAAGTTGTTATGTCATATCATTGTGAATGCTGTACTTTAGTTTCTATGAGTGTTGTGCTTAGTTTTTGTTGAATAAATAAAGAGTTCACTATACTGTATGATCAAAACCTTAGAGCTATTCAGAGTAGCAGTCCTCTGGATGTCTGCTTATGCTTCAATTTACAAACTTTGACTTTCAAATACAAGACTCAAGGGAAGCATAAAAAGGTAAACATGAAAGAGAAATCATAAGGGTGTTATAAAAATTGACTTATTTACATTCCTACATGGAAAGATGGTATTTGTAACTCATGACACCTTTCTTGGTATTAGGGTAATTGGAGGAAATAGGTAGGTATATAAAAAGAGGGGGAGAGAGACAGAGACAGACAGAGACAGAGACAATGGGTGACAGAGAGAGGCAGAGAGACAGAGAAAGAGAGGGATAGAGACAGAGACAAAAATAAAGAGAAAGAAAGATAGACAGAGAGAGATATTGCAAAGGGTGAGTTAAATAGGAAGGGATGACATCTAATAAATATAATTAAGGGGTGAGAGAGGGACATATTTGCAGAAGAAAAAAGGGAGATATAGAATGGGGTAATTTACCTCACATAAAAGAAACAAGAAAAATGTTACACAATGTAGGGGACAAGAAGGGAGGTAAGAGGGAATGAATGAACTTTACTGTTATCGGATTTGCAATACAGAAGGAATAATTTACATACTCAATTGGGTATCTAACCATAAAGGAAAGAAAGGGGGGGGTGATAAAGGAGAGGGAAGATTGGGGGAGAGAAGTTAGAATCAAATGCTTTTGAAATGGGACAGGGTCAAAAAGAAAATATAATAAGTGGGAGAACAGATAGGAGGGAGGAAAATATAGTTAGTCTTTCACAATATAACAACTATGGAAACATTTTGTGAAACTAGACATATGAAACCTTTATTGAATTGCTTGTCTTTCCAGTGCTTGTGGGTGAGGAAGGAAGAAGGGAAAGAATCTGGAAAACACAGTTTTAAAAACAAATGTTATTTTTTTTTTTTTTACATGCAACTGGGTACTAAGATATAAAGGCACTTGGATATACAAATTCATCTTGCCATACTAGAAAGTTAGAGGGGGGGGATGGGGAGGATATAAGGGAGAGCAGATTGGGGAAAGAGTATTCAGTAGGCTCTATCTTGGGGTGGGGAGAGGGAAAAGACAGGGAGAAATTTTTTTTTTTTTTAAGCAATTGGGGTTAAGTAACTTGCTCAAGGTTACACGGCCAGTTATTTCTGGATGTGGTGCTGAGTGTCTGAGCCCGGGATTCAATCTCCAGGTCTTCTCAACACTGGAGCCGGTGCTCTTACTTGCTGTGCTACCTGGCCGCCCCCTAGGGAGAAAATTTGTAACTCAAAATCTTGTGGAAATGAATATTGAAAACTAAAAATAAATAAATAAATTGAAACAAACAAAAATGAATATTGCTAGCTTGTCTACTTTGACTCTTCTTTTACTAGGCTAAACATCCTGATATTTATTTTTTTTGAAATTTCATTCATATTACACATATTTGAGTACCTTCCAATGTTGATATCTTCATTCTGGATGATGCCTTCATCCCTCAAATTCTTCCTCATTTTTAGGTCAAATGTTAGAGTGCAATTTTTCAAACATGCCCCATCAGTGATGGAGACACTATCATTGAATAGTCAAATTACCAAACATGTAGGGTAGTTTGCATCTGAATGACCGGATGATTGCAGACTGCCTTCTGGAGAACTCTTCTTCTTCTGCCTAGTGTATATGAAACTATTCACAGTAGAAAAACAAGCAGACACCTGGGAAAAAGAAAAAGAGGTAGAATATGAAATTACTTTCTGTCAGGGAGTCAAGGCTCTAGAAGAACCTAGAAACTATTCATGCAAAAGGAGACTCCACATAATAATCCCAGAGTCACTGTACCTTAACCATAAATATCTTAGCTAACCTCCCACCTTCATGTGCTGATGGCAATACATTTTTTTCCCCTTTTGTTATATAATCCATATGATCCCTGCTGGGTTTCCTTAGCTACCATGCTAATGAGATATCTAACCTCTCTCCCACATGTCAGCAATTCAGATTTTTGAGAAAGGAATCCTTTTACTGCCTCGCTTAAACATTTTTAAAGGCACACAATCCCAGTTTCTTTAGTTGGTTGTTTCATGTGATATATTGCAAAGTGAAGCTAATATAGAGATGAAGTATAAGGACACAACCCCACCATTTTTCAGAAGTGGCAACTGAAGTCCATGGCATGGTCATGGCTTGCCCGAATCTAAGGCAGTATCTATTGGAAGAGATAAGGTCCTATTTACTCCCAGTTCAATCTCTTCCCCATTTGTGCAAGTCACATTTGTTAAACACAGAATAGAATGGTCAGTCAATCAAAAAATTTTATTCAACATCTTCTATGTAACAGAAACAATTTGTGATACAGAGAAAGACCAAAAAAAAATCTGTCTGCTCAATGAGCTCGTACTCTAAAGGGAAAGACAACATTGAAGTAACTATGTACAAATACATTATATAGAAGATAAATTGGAAATGTTCAACAAAAAGAAGATAATGGATTTAGGAGGGATTTGGAAAGGCTTCCTACAGATAAAAAGTTGGAATATATTTGGGAATTGAAGCAAGTCAGAGAAGTCTGGGAACAGAGATGCAGAGGCAGTATTTCTGGTGTGAGGAAGAGCCAGGAAAAATTCCTGGATTTGGGAGATGGAGAGTCTTATTCAAGGAATGTCAAGGACATCAGTGTCACTGGACCACAAAGTATATGGAAAATTTGTGTGGGGTAAACTGTAAGATATATTAAGACTGTATATATATATATATATACATATATATATATATGCATGTATAGTGTGGGTATATACATATGTATATGTATACATACATGTATACATGCATGTTTATATGTGTATACACACAGAGAGCATTGGAAGTTTCATGTAGATTAATGATGAATGATTGCCAGGAAACTATGGGTCAGAATAAATTTGAAAGGATTAAAAACTAAATCTATTGTGGTAGAGGTTTTTTGTCTTTGCTTGGCATGTTGTCCCTCCTCATCTCCTTCTACAATTCTGAGTTTCCTTAAAATATTAGCTCAACCAGCACCTTTGACAAAGATGCATTCACTTTTCTTTTTAATTCTCATTGGCTTTCTTCTAAAATAACCCTGTTGTTATTTTGTTTCTGTGTCTATATGAGCATGGTAGCTTCCTGAGTGCTATGTAAATTCCTTTCAGGCACAGCTGTTTAATTTTTTTTCTATTGGTCTTAAGTATCTCATACATAATAGTTGTCTAATTAATGCTTGTCAATCACTTTAGATAATTTAGATGAAATTCTCTGGACCCACCATTGCTTAAACTGAGGAAAGGTCTCCACTTATAGGAATTTTCAGTACTAATCAGCAGTTTAGTGTAATGATATTAGTGATTACTGGATGATGAGGGGGAGGAGGAGGAGGATGGAACAAGTACTTATTAGGTATTGAGTATGTGCCAAATTTTGTACCAAAGACTTCATTATATGACAATTTATCCTCACAGGAACATTGGCAGGTAGATGCTATCACTACCGACATTTTGTATATAAAGTTTAAGTGGCTTGCCCAGGAAACACAGCTAGACAGTGTCTATGATAAGATTTGAACTCAGTTATTTGCAATAACAGGCCCATAATTCTATCTAAGATCAACCTAGTTATTTTTTCTACTACTCCCTACTACTGTTAAAGAAAAGTCTAAACAACGCTAATGAAAAAAAAAAAAAGAGCAACAAAAAAAGAAGAGACCAAACATGGCAGAGCCCTAGCCGAGTCTTTCCAATATTCCCCTCTAATCAAATTTAAGATTAAATGTCAAATAGAACCAAAAGTGGAATAACCAAGAAAACCTCAGGGTAAGATTATTTCCAACCCAGGGTAATTTAGGAGGTCAGAAGGAAAAAAAAAATCATTGCAGTGGGGTGCATCAGCAATATCAGCTGTATTCCTTCTAGATGTGGCAACAGCAGTTGTACTGGAACTGCTTATTACCCATACTTGGTAAAAGGACAGAACATATGGTAAGAAAGAAATAATAGTTGAGCCCTGGATAGCACTGGGTTCAGGACTGAGTTCCATTTGACAAATGCAGAGGCAAATACCCAGATCTAGGTTGTAGTTCTAGGACAGAGAACAGTTTTTATGGTCTCAAGGAAGCAAGAGCTATAGTTCTGGGTCATGGTTACAGGGGAAAAAGGAGTTGTTTGCTATCAATCTGGTACACTTCCTAAGGCCCCAAGCACAGAGGCAGAGAGGAGTGACCATACTTTGCCCTGTATCACACATCCATGGAAGCACTGAAAATTTTCAGATCATAGAATTATCATTAAAAAAAAGCATGGTAGGTGGGCCCTCTCAAGGTTTCCCTAGTTGCACACCTTCTCCCTCTCCCCTCAGAGACCTCCAAGGCTTTGTGAAGAGGGGCATGGCACAAGAAACCACGATATAAGGTGGTAGGATCCCATTATACTGGAAGAATGGGCCATCACAAGCACAGCCCGAAGCTCCCCTCAGTTCTGTAGCTAGAGGAGTTGTGCCCCCCTGCCCCAGTCAAAATTCAGAGAATTCTTCCCTTCCTTATCCATGTGAATTTGCAATACCAAAATGTCTTCTGATACAGATGTATGTACCACGAAATTATAGCTTTGGAAAAAGAGGTATTTGTTAGAGCAAACCCACTGATCTTGAAATTGCTGAAGTTTGCTGGTGCACAAAATTACACACTCACAATGAAAGAGTAATTTTATTCTATCTTGGCCATTATTCTATATCAAAAGAATTATAGGATAAAAAGCAACAGCATATTGTCTATTGTTCAGATGGCCTTGGAGATCTATTTGGGGTATCAAGCTTCTCTATGAAAGAACAGAGGTAATTGCATGTTGTGATTTCTAGGAATTTGATAGCAGTCAAACAATAAGAATTTGCTAGTCCAAATACATCTCTGAATGGAATTAGCTATCAAAATGAAATCATAAATGTTTGAAAGGAGGTTATGTAAGAAGTGAAGAAAGAGAATCCATCATGAAACTTAAATTCTAGATCAACTACATCTTTTAGAAAGAGACCACACAGTGAATCAGAAGAATATTCAGATGACTTGCCAGGTGAAAGACAAAGAAAATGGCATAAGTCAGAAAGTATTTCCCTTACATTTGATATAGTTGTATCCTATAATGAAATATACAGTGAATGAAGCAGTAGAAGTTATTGAACAGAAATCCCTTCAAGTCCAGATATCGATACACGTTTATAAGTGAAAATTCAGGTAATTTATTTCCAAACCAATTCAGTGTCTAGTTGGAAGTTGAGTTTATTGATTCAAAAAGTTATAGTCACAGTTTAGAAGGACAAGAACACACAGAGAAAGATGATGTCAGGTAATTATATATCAAACAGGGGAGTGTGACACTGATAAAGACCCTGGAATATCATTAGCCAACTATTAGAAGTTTACTTGCAGAGGTGGAGTCAGGATAATGGTGTAGAGAAACATCTTCTGTAAGGCTCCTGCTCCCACCTCCTCCAATTCATGTAAAAATGATTCTAAACAAACTTTGGAGCTACAGAACCCACAAAATGATACAGAGAAGCTAACCTCCTGCGGAAGACAACCAGGTAAGCTGGGGAGAAAGGAGCAGCACAGTTGTCTGGCAGCTGAGACCATCCTCAGGTTTTGGTCTCAGGGTGGCCACAACCAGTCGCTGGCTGGAGGGACTTCAGATCACCAGCAATTGTGATGGTTTCCAGAATTATAAACCCATAGATGCTAAGGACAAAGTGAAAAAATAAGGCAATGTGAAATATCTCTTTGAAAAAAACCACTAACCTGGAAAGTAGATCCAGGAGAGATAATTTAAAAATTATTACACTACCTGAAAGGCATGATCACAAAAAGAACCTAGAAATCATCCTCCAAGAAATTCTCAAGGAAAATTGCCCTGAAGTTTTGGAACCAGAGGGCAAAATAGAGGTTGAAAGAAGCCACTGATCACCTCCTGAAACAGATCCCAAAAAGAAAACAAACTCCTAGGAATATTATAGGCAGTTTTGGGAGTTCCCAGATCAAGGAGAAAATATTACAAGCAGCCATGAAGAAACAATTTGAATACTGTGGAAACACAATCAGGATAAGACAGGATCTGATACCTTCTACATTGAGGGATCGAAGGGCTTGGAATATGATATTCTGGAAGTCAAAGGATCTGGGATTAAAGACAAGGATCACCTACCCAACAAAACTGAGTACCATGTTTCAGGGGAAAATATGGTGATTCTACAGAATAGAGGACTTTCAAGCATTCTTGATGAAAAAACCAGAGTTGAATAGAAAATTTGACATTCAGATACAAGAAGCAAGAGAAGCATGGAAAGGTAAACCAGGAAAAGTAATCAGAAGGAAATTATCAAAGTTGAACTACTTACATTCTTACATGGAAAAACAATAATTGTAACGTATGAAACTTTTCTCAGCATGAGAATAGTTTTAGGGAATATCAATGTATATATGTATGTTTATATATGTATCCATACATATATATCTATATATGAGGGTATATGGGCATATGAATACATATGTGTGTTTGCATATATTTATATACACACATACATAGAGGGCACAGGAGCAGTTGAATAGGAAGGCATGATACTTAAAAAGTGAAACTAAGAGGTGAGAGAGTAATATAATGAGAGGTGATGGGGAGGTATAGAATGGGGTAAATTATATAGAAGAGACAAGGGAAAACTATTAAAATGGAGAAGAAAAACATGAAGCCAAAAGGGAATGAGTCAACCTTATCCTCATTGAATTGGACTTAGGGAGGGAATTACATACACACTAAATAGGGTATTCCCCCTACAGGAGAGTAGGGAAGAAAGGGATGAGATGCGGATGATGGAAGGGAGGGCAGGCTGGGGGGAGGGAAGTTGGAAGCATCCACTTTTGAAAAGGGACAGGATCAAAGTAGAGAATAGAACAAGTGGGGGGTGGGATAGGAGGGAGGGAAATATAGTCAGTTTTTCACAGTATATCCACCATGGAAATGGTTTGCATAGCTACACATGTACAATCTATATTGAATTGATTATCTTCCCAGTAACGGTGGATGACTAGGGAGGTAGGAAAAGAATCTGCTCTTTTAAGGTTTAAAATCAAATATTATATATATATATATATATATATATATATATATATATATATTAGATAGATAGATAGATAATTATTGTTGTTGTTGTTGTTGTTGTTTTACTTGTAACAGGGAAATAAGGTATACAGGCACTGGGGCATAGAGATCCACCATGCCCTACTGGAAAGTTGGAAGGCAGATGGGGGAAGATATCAGAAAGAGCAGTTTGGGGGAGGGGATCTTCAGTTGGATTACCATTTTGGGGTGGACCATGTGGAGGAAATGGGGAGAAAAATCGTAACTCAAAATTTTGTGGAAATACATAATGTAAACTTAAAAAGAAAAAAAAGAAAATTAAAAAATAAATATTAATTTTATTTAAAGATAATAAATGGTTTGTTAAATGAAAAGAATAACAAGAAAAAAAGTGTACTTGAAATCAAAGGAACCTTCCAACTCTGCCACATTGCCATAGATCCTGGACTTTCCTAGAGAATTTGTTTCCTAAGGAGAAAGGTAAAATTTTAGATGAATGCAAACAAGAAAGTTCCACACAAGGTGAGGAACCTTCCAGATAGTAAGAAAAAAAAAATGAGTCACTCTCAAGCAAAGTGATGAAAAAAAAATAATAAAGGTATCAGATTCTAAGAAAGTGAGGAATGTTCAGAGTAGTCAACATCTAAATGCATCATTTGTAATAGAAATATAATAGTCAGAAATTTTGAGAGGGAAGAATCACAAAAGAAAGAAAAAAGTATGGAATTTATTCTTTTTCCACCTAGTACAGTAGATACTGTGTTATCTGTTAGAGCCAGCCTAAAAAGGATCATATCATTCATGTAAGGAAAGGGTGTCTTATGGCAAGTTTTATATGTGCTATGAAGCTGAAAGAGAGAATAAGCCTAGTTCAATGTGCAAGCAGCCAATTCAAATGAATGTGTTATTTTCTCTAAGTGTGATATACTTAGAGTGGAACCATGGAACCCTTTATATGGAAGGCTTAAGAATGTTAACACATGGCTTCTAAAATTTAATTAAAATTTTATTTTTACAGAATTTTCTGAGAAAATGAATATTTTATTACATTTTTTTATCTCTAGTACAATTTCGTTTTTTGAACGAAATGTTTTATAATCGTCCTTTAGGAAAAAAAAATTTGGTTACTACTTTTTCCATTTTTTGCATTATTTTCATTTGCAATACTTATAGAAACAACAGGGTAGAGAAGATAGAGAACTAGTCTGGAAATATTTAGGCCCAGATATCACATTAAACACTTAAAACTTTTTTTAATTCCATCTGGATTAAAAACAGGTGAAGAAGAGCAAGGAAACTAATGAGGAAAAACATACAAAGGAAGGTGGCATAGCAATATAAGACCTCATTATAATACAAATTAATCATCATAAAACTATCTGGTTCTGGCTAAGAAGTAAATCTGTGCATCAGTGGAATGGATTAGGTATACTACATATCGTATCTATTGATCATAGTAAGTTACTGTTTGATAAACCCAAAGACACCAGTTTCTAGGAAAAGAATTCCTTATTTGACAAGAACTGCTGGGAAAACTGGAAAACATTAGAACTAGGTATCAACCAATATTTCACATCTTAAACCAAGACAAGGTCAAAATGGGTGCATGATTTAGACATAAAGGGAGACACTATAAGCAAATTGGAGAAAACAAAGAACAGTCTATGTGTCAGATCAATAGGAAAGAGAAAATCTCATGAGCAAACAAGTGATATAGTCTTATGAAATGAAAAAGAGAACACTTTCATTATATTAAATTCAAAGCTTTTGTACAAACAACACCAATGCAACTAAGATTAGAATGAAAAAAGAAAGTCAGGAAATAATCATTATAGTAAGTGTCCCTGATGAAGTCTTCATTTCTACAATATATAAAGAACATAGTCAACTTTATAAGAATACAAGTCACTCTCCAATTTATAAATAGTCAAAGGATATGAACAGGCAGCTTTCAGATTGAGATATCAAAGCTATCTATACACATTTGAAGAAGTGTTCTAAATCACTTTTGATAAGAGAAATGCAAATTAAAACAAATCTGAGATACCACATCATGCCTATCAGATTGAGTAAAATGACAAAAAATGAAAACAATAAATGTTGGAGAGGATGTAGGAAAATTGGGACACTAACACACTGTTGGTGGAGTTGTGAAGCAACCATTCTTAAAAGGAATTTGTAACCATGCCCAAAGAGTGAATAAACTGTGCATACCCTTAGATTCAGAAATATAAATACTAGATCTGTATCTCAAAGAGATTCTTAAAAAGGGAAAAGGACCCACACATGCAAATATATTTCTAGTAAACTTTTTCATCACAAAAGCATTGAAAACTGAGGAGATGCCCTCCAATTGGGGCATGGCTGAACAAATTGTGGTATACAAAGGTAATAGAAAACTATTTTGCAATAAGAAATAACAAGAAGACTGATTTCAGAAAGAAAAAGAACTGGAAACACTTGTATGAACTGATGAGAGTGAAAGGAAAAATTCAGGAAAACGTTGCATTATCAGGACCATTGTGTGAGGATCATCTATGAATGTATGACTGAGCTCTTCTTGGAAACATGATGATCTAAGAGAAGTGCAACATTTGTTTGGTTGATGTCCTTTGCTTTCAAAGAGGACCAAAATGCTATTGCTATACTCGAGTTAACATTCAAATGTGTTCAACTGTGGCTGATCAGATCGATATGATCCCAGAATGCTCCACCACAGGTCAGGAACAGATACTCCCTGTGAACATTTGGGCTGAATTCTCGAAATTTGTGGATCCTGCATTTCTTTTGACCTGTTTCAATTGTGCTTTGCATATAGAACACAGCATCTTCTCTGAGCATGGCATGCTGAGTGGCCCTCTATCACTGTCTCCCATGTTGCACAATCAATTCCAAAGTTCGTAAGAGATATCTTGAGAGTGTCCTTGTATCAGTTTTTCTGACCGCCATGTGAATACTTACTCTGTGTGATCTCTGCATTAAAATAGTCTTTTTGAAAAGCATAAATTTCACATTTAAACACCATGGACAGTCCATTGGACTTGTCCTCTCTGAAACAGAGTTTGAATGCTTTGCAGTTTAGTTGAAGAAAGGACCTCAGTGTCTGGTGTCTTATCCTGCCAGGTGATCTTCAGGGTCTCCCTAAGACAATTGATATAGAAGCCATTCAGTTTCTGGGCATGTCACTGGTAGACTATTCATGTTTTACAGGCATACAGCAATGAAGTCAGCACAATCGCTCTACAAGCCTTCAGTTTGGTAGTCAGTCTAATAATCTCTTCTCTCCTGTACTTTCCTTTGGAGTTTCCCAAACACTGAACAAGCTCTGTCAATGTATGTGCTACCCTCATTATCAATGTTTACATCCTTGGAAAATACAAAACTGGTGTAAGTAAACTTATTCAAAGCATTCTAAACTTCTCCATTTGTTGTAAACCATTGTTCCAAAGGAATCACAAAGGAAACTTTTACCCATATCCAGATAAAGAACTGATGAAGGTTGAATGAAGATCAAAGTATATTTTCACACTTTATTCTTTTTAATGTTTTATATTTTATCTGTTTCTTTCACAACTGTGACTAATTTGGAAATATTTTTTTTTACATGTTAGCACATGTATAAGCTATATCAAAGTGCTTACCATTTTCAAAAGAAAAGAGGTGAAGGAGATCAGGAGAAAAACTTGGAACTCAAAATCTTGTAAAAATGAATGCTAAAAATGTTCTTGACATGTAGCTGGGAAAAAATGAAATACTACCAGAAAAGAAAAAAAAATAATTGGTATGGTGAAAACAAGTGGCTCCATGAAAAATTCCCCCCTCCAAAAATATTTTTTAATCCAGAAGAAAATGTGAAATATTTCCTCAGAACAATAACTTATCTGTAAAAAGGAAAAAGAAAACAAAAAAAATTTGAAGAATTGTTAAACTACTTGAAAGCTAAGATCAAAAAGACTAGCTATCCTATATTTACAAATATTAAAGGAAAACATTCCAGATATCTTAGAATAAGAGGACAAAGTAAAAATCAAAAGAATAAACTGATCATCTCCTGAAAGAGATCCCAAATTCAACACGCTAGGAATACTAGGGGTGGCTAGGTTGTGCAGTGAATAGAGCTGTGGCCCTGGAGTAAGGAGGACCTGAGTTTAAATCTGACCTCAGATACTTAACACTTACTAGCCATGTGACCTTGGGAAGGTCACTTAACCCCTGGCCCTGCCTACCCCCTCCAAAAATTAAAAAACTATATATTATAAGCAGCTATAAAGTAGCTATAAAGACTGTATATCTACAATAAGAATCATAAAAGATGTAACATCTACTAGGATCAAAGAGCAAAAACTATATATGATATACCAGGAAGCAAAGTAACTAGGATTTCAACCAAGATTTATTTTCCCAGTAAAAGAATGTCATCCTTCAGGGGAAAAATGGGCACTATGAAATAAGGAACTTTTAGTCTATCCTAATGAAAAAACCAACGCTGAATAACTTATTGACATTCAAACACAAGACTCCAAAAAGCTTAAAAAGTAAACGTGTGAGAAATCATAAGGAACTGTTTTTAAATATGTTATTCATTTGTTTTGAATATTCTTTTCATTTTAGATTTTGTGTGCCAAATTCTCTCCCTCCCTCCCATACCCTTTACACACTGAGAAGCCACATGATATGCTATCAACTATACATATAGAATCATGAAACACATTAGCATTTTAGCTATATCACAAAACAAAGGAAAAAGAAATAAAGACAGGAAGAAAGAAAATTATGCTTTTACTTTCAATTAAAGCTCATCTCTACCTTTTCTGGAGGTAGATAGCACTATTTTTCATCCTGAGTCATTCATTTGAAATTGTCTTGGATCCTTGTATTGATCATAGTAGCCTTTCACTGTTGATAAACCGTTATATTACTGTATTCTCTGCACAATGATCTCCTGGTACTTCTCCTTTCACTTTACACCATTCATATAGGTCTTTCCATGCTTTCTTTCTTTTTTTCCTGTAATCATGCTGCTTATCGTTTCTTATAGTCCAGTAGTCTTCCATCATATGCTACAACTTGTTCATTCATTATCCAATTGATGAGTATATATATATATATATATATATATATATATATATATATATAAAATGTCCTTTTCTTCTTTCTTTGATCTTTTTGTCATACAGAAATACAGAATTGAGGGATTGAATAAATTTAATATATTTATATTTCCAAAATGGAGCATGATACAGTAGCCTTCAAGGGGGCAACTAAAGTGGCATAATGGATAAAACCCTAGGCTACAAATCTGGAGAATTCATCTTCATGAGTTCAGATCTGGCCTCAGACACTAATTAATTGTGTGATCCTGGGCAAGTACCTCATTTAAAAAAAACGAAGTTGAGAAGGAAATGGCAAAATACTCCAGTATCTTTGCTAAGAAAAGCCTAAATGGGGTCACAAACAGTCAGACACAACTGAAACGACTCAATAACAACAAGCATAAAATAATTTTATGATAATTGAGTGAGTTAGAGACTATTCAAAAGGAAACCATGGGTATGAGATATTATATTGCTACAATCTCAAAAGAGAAACAAATGGAAGGCTAAGAAAGATGTACTGGGAAATGAGGAAAGGAGAAGAATAGGTATAATTATATGCATACATACAGACATATATATATATATATATATACACATATATACATTCACACACAAACACACACACAATACACACTGATTTTGGCATAGAAATGCAACATTTGCAAAAAGGATATAGGAGGGGAGGGAGCTGAGAAAAAAAGGGAGAGGGGTTGATAAATGGAAAGCCTATTAAAGAAGGCAGAGATCAGAAGCAAAATACATTTTTTTAGAAGAGATAGAGAATATAAGACGGACTAACATACACATCTATCATAACTTTGAATATAAATAGTTTAAATCCACCCATAAAACAGAAGAGGATGACAGAACAGATTATAAACATGAAGACATCAATATGTTGCTTAAAATAATACCCTTGAATAAGAAATTTAAAATATGGTGCTAGAACAGAAATGCTTATGGTTCAGTCAAATTTAAGAAGGCAAGGGTACCAATTGTGATTTCAAATAAAGAAAAGGTGAAAAATAGAAATAATTTAAAAAGATAATCAGAGAAATTATAATTTGCTAAATGTACTATAAAAAAAAAACAAAGTAATGTCAGTACCCAACAAATATGCACCAAATGGCAGGGCATCATTTTTTTTTAAAGAAAAAGTTAAATGAATTATAGGCAGAATTACACAAAAACAAACAAATAACTGTACCCCTGTGGAGAACACAAATTTTCCCTTTAGATAAATCTAACACTAAAATCAATTTTTAAAAAATGTGTTTTCTTTTTCCTTAGCTGAACATTCACATTCACAAAAACTAACCATGTAATATGGCATACAAGTTTCACAAAGAAATGTAGAAAAGCAGTTATGTTCAATGCTGCCATTGTAGAAAACAATGCAATAAAAATTATATTCAATAAAGTAATTTAGAAACATTTTAAAATTTAATAAAAAAACTAAATACTCTAATTCTGAAGAATGAGTAAATTAGAGAACAAATCATAGACACAATAAATAATTTCACTAAAGATAATAACAACACTTTTACAACATATCATAGTTTGTAAGATCCAACCAAAATTATACTTAGGAGCAAATTGCAATTCCTTAAAGCTTAAATCAACCCCTCTCTAGCTGAAGATCCAACTGAAGAAGCAGTTTTCAATGTCATTATGCTCTCCTTCTGTGGAAAAAAAATGTCTCATTCTAATTCTATTACAGATGAGATTTACAAGGCAGGGGATCCACTGCTCATACAAAAACTGTCTAAAATGTTTTCAATTATGTGGCAACAGGTGCTTATGTCCCAGCAATTGAATAATGCCTCTGCTGCCCTTCTCTATAAAGGGCAGGGAAAGAGGTTGTCCTTTGGCAATCATAATGGCATGGAAATTTTCCTCTTAGTCATTGGAAGCAAGATTCTTGTAAAAGTCCTCCTTAATAGGTTGATCGTTCCCATGGAAGTTGGTTATCTATTGAAGAATTAAGGGAATGGTGTTTACTGTCTGAAAACTCCATAAGAAATGCCAAGACATGCCAGACATCTGTACACAAAATTTGTCAATCTGACCAAGGTCTTTGATGCCATCATTTGTGAGGGCTAGTAGAATTTCATGGTTAAATTTGTTTGCCTGGAGAACTTCCTCAATATTATATTCTAGCTTTGTGATGGCCTGGATTCTGGATAAGAAACAATGTTTCTGTGCTTTCTCAGTCATTAATGGAGTGAAGCTGGGTTATGTGCTTGTTCCCTTATTTTTACATATGGTGTTTTCATATGTCTTCAATGAGGACACAAGTGACATTAAGATCAGCTTCTGTATTAAAAGGAAACTATATTTTAAAAGGTTACAAGTTAAGATTAAAGTGGAGGGAGAGATGGTGAATGACTTTTTGTTCATAGAAGATTCTGCAGTAATTTCAGCCTCTGAAGCTGAGATGCAATAGATTATGGCTTGATTCTCTTTCACCAGTACTATTTTTTTACCTGACAGAAAAAAAACAGGTATTTCCACCAGTCATGACTTAATCAAACATTCATAGAAACATTGGTTCTTGCAATTGAAAAAATTGTTATTAACACAGAAGTCAGAAGAAGAGATACAAGGATACTCTCAGGGTCTTTCTGAAGAACTTCTTAATGAATTTTGAGACATGGGAGACACTGGCATAGGATTGCCCAGTATGTCATGCTCTCATCAAAGAAGGTACTAAGTACTATGAGCAAAGTAGAATTGCAATAGTTTAAAAAAAAAGTGATATGCACACATTTAAAATATATGCTGATTTCAAAACTTCACATGGACAACTTGTGCCTAACTTGTGGTAGAGTCTTTTGAGCATGTATTTGTATGACCCATCATGGTCAGATACACTCTACCTTGACTCCAAAATACTTATTTCATTTTGGTCCTCTTTGAGCACCAAGGACAACTTCCAATCCAAAACTATCAATTAAAAAGTGAAAGAAAAGTTCAAAGATTTGGACAAACAACTAATAAAAATCAAAAAGAAAAAAAATAAAATTTTAAATAAACACAAAAGTAGAAACCCTGAAAATAAAAGAAGAGATGAATAAAATAGAAACTAAATGTCTGCAATAATGAAATAAAATTTTGAGCTGGTTTTGAAAAAATAGATAAATATTTGGTCAATTTGATTTAAATCAAAAGAAGAAAATCAAATGATAAGTATCAAAAAATGAAAAGATTAAGTATTCTACCAATGAAGATGAAATTAAACCATTATATTTGCCAATAAAACTGAGTACAAATGAAATAAATCATTTTTTTAATCAAAACACATCAATAGGAGAGGAAATAGAATACTTTGTTGAGGGAAATGAAATTGAACAAGGCAATTTAAGGGAAAAAAAAAACAAATAAAAGAAAATCATAGCCAGATGGATTTACAAGCAAATTTCAAAAACATTCAAAGAATAATTAATTCTAAAACTCTGTAAACTATTAAAAATAGATAGGGATCCTACACTATTATTTACATTACAGGAATATGGTTTTGATATCTAAACCAGGGAGAACAAAACCACAAAATGAAAACAATGAACCAACTGTCCTGATGAATATTGATGAAAAAAAAATAAATAACAAGAAGAAAAAAATAACTAAGAAGAAGATAATAGTCATATATCACTAGAATTCATACAGGAATCAGGGTTGATTCAATATTAGCATAATATATGCATAATTTTCATATAAATAACACAAACATCAAAGTCATATAATAATATCAATAAATGCTGAAAAAAAGCTTTGGCCAAATATAACCCTCATTCATTCCTATTAAAAACACTGCAAAGTGTAGAAATAAATAGGGCCCTTTTTTAAAACATTAAGTACCATCTAAAATCAAGAGCAAGAATTATCTGTTATGAGGATGAATAAAAACCTTCAGAGTGAGGGTGGAGCCAAAAGGGGGAAATGAAACTGTAAATTTTCTAAGGTCCTCCATGAATCCCATCCCTAAACTTATATATATATATATATATGTTTATATAATTTTGTATATGTTTATATAAACTTAATCTATCTATCTATCTATCTATCTATCTATCTATCTATCTATCTATC